>NC_057812.1:121289899-121290507 GCF_018294505.1 Triticum aestivum
AGCTGCCACTCGGATCGCCGACGGAATTGACCTTGATGAATTCGTTGCTCCTTCCAGCCCTCCACAGGAGGGGTAAAAAACTTCTTCTGGCTCGACGCTTTAAATTTGCCTCGGTATGCCGAGTGGAATTGTAACCGATAAACCTTAACAGGCTTAACGCCTGAGCACTCTCGGTTCCTTTAGATATCGATTCAAACTTGAATTTGGTGCTTGAATACGATTGCCTTTGGCTCGAAATGTCTTTTGCAGGTTCAAAGCAAGGCGCCTTTACTGCGATCGACTTTTTCTTCAGTCCACTTAGGCGAGCACTGGGCTGCAGCTAAGCCCCCGAGTGAGAGGTTTACTCTTCACTCGGCAGGATTTTGATAACTTAGGCGAGTGCTTGGACTGCAGCTAAGCCCCCGAGTGAGAGGGTTGCTCTTCACTCGGTAGGATTTTGATAACTTAGGCGAGTGCTTGGACTGCAGCTAAGCCCCCAAGTGAGAGGGTTGCTCTTCACTCGGTAGGATTTTGATAACTTAGGCGAGTGCTTGGACTGCAGCTAAGCCCCCGAGTGGAAGTCTGGCTTACCACTCGGTAGGATTTTGATAACTTAGGCGAGTGCTTGG
>NC_057812.1:121290536-121359876 GCF_018294505.1 Triticum aestivum
CGAGCACAGGGCCGCAGCTAAGCCCCCGAGCGAGAGGGTCGCTCTTCACTCGGTAGGATTTTTGTAACTTAGGCGAGTGCTTGGACTGCATCTAAGCCCCCGAGTGAGAGGGTTGCTCTCCGCTCGGTAGGATTTTTTACAACTTAGGCGAGCACAGGGCTGCAGCTAAGCCCCCGAGTGAAAGTCTGGCTTACCACTCAGTAGGATTTTGATAACTTAGGCGAAACGGATTCGCAGCTAAGCCTCCGAGTGAGAGTCTGGCTCACCACTCGGTAGGATTTTTACAAACTTAGGCGAAACGGATTCGCGGCTAAGTCACCCACTGAGGGGGAATTTTATTTGGACAAAAATAAAAAGTGACAGAAATTATGGAGGAACTATGACACTATTATTTTGAGGTCCATGAACTACAGAAGTACTTTATTGCAACTCATCCGAGTGATAAAACTTAAGTGTAAAATGGGCGGAGTAGCTCCGCGTTCCAAGCTCGGGGCTCGTCGATATTATGCTCGACGTTGTAAAGACGGTACGCCCCGTTGTGGAGAACCTTGGTGACGATGAAAGGGCCTTCCCAAGAAGGAGCAAGCTTGTGTGGTTTGTGCTGATCCACTCGGAGAACTAAATCCCCTTCCTGGAAGGCTCGACCTCTCACATTTCTGGCGTGGAAACGACGCAAATCTTGTTGGTAGATGGTCGACCGGATCAGAGCCATCTCTCTTTCTTCCTCTAAAAGGTCGACTGCGTCCTGCCGCGCTTGTTCAGCCTCTGCTTCGTTGTAGATTTCAACTCGAGGAGCATTGTGGAGAAGATCACTCGGCAAGACTGCTTCATCTCCGTAGACCAAGAAGAACGGAGTTCTTCCGGTCGACCGATTAGGTGTGGTCCGCAGCCCCCAAAGCACCGAGGGAAGTTCATCGACCCAAGCTCCAGCCGCGTGTTTGAGATCACGCATCAGTCGAGGCTTCAATCCCTTAAGAATCAGTCCATTAGCTCGCTCTGCTTGTCCATTCGACTGCGGATGGGCGACTGAAGCGTATTCGACCCGTGTGCCTTGGGAGTTGCAGAAAGCTCTAAATTCCTCTGAGTCAAAGTTCGACCCATTATCCGTAATGATGCTGTGTGGGACTCCATATCTGAATATTAGTTCCCTGATGAAGCTAACAGCAGTACCGATGTCAAGGCTCTTGATTGGTTTAGCCTCGATCCACTTGGTGAACTTGTCGACTGCCACCAGTACATGCGTGAAGCCACTTCGTCCTGTTCTCAAAGGCCCGACCATGTCCAGTCCCCATACTGCGAAAGGCCAGACGAGTGGGATGGTCTTCAGGGCCGACGCAGGCTTGTGCGACATATTCGAGTAGAACTGACATCCCTCGCACTTATCCACTATCTCTTTTGCCATCTCATTCGCCTTTGGCCAGTAAAATCCGGCTCGGTATGCTTTGGCCACAATGGTCCGAGAGGACGCATGATGACCACAGGTCCCCGAGTGGATATCATTGAGGATGAGTCGACCTTCTTCTGGTGTTATGCACTTCTGGCCAACTCCAGTCGCGCTTTCTCTGTATAATTGTCCTTTGATTACGGTAAAGGCCTTAGATCGACGGACGATCTGTCGAGCCTCTTCCTCATCCTCCGAAAGCTCTTTTCTCAGGATATATGCGACATACGGAACCGTCCAGTCGGGAATGACCACCAAAACCTCCATGATCAAGTCGACCACCGCTGGGACTTCAACTTCAGTCGGATCTGTCGCACTCTTGGGCTGTGGAGTTTCTTCGGTGAAAGGATCTTCTTTGACTGACGGAGTGTGTATATGCTCCAAGAACACACCACTCGGAATGGCTTCTCTCTTGGAACCTATCTTTGCTAGATCATCAGCTGCTTGATTTTTCAGTCGGGGTATATGATGGAGCTCCAACCCCTCGAACTTCTTTTCCGGCTTCCTCACTGCACTGCAGTATCCAGTCGTGGCTGGGCTTCTCACGTCCCACTCTTTCATCACCTGATTGACCACTAAATCCGAGTCGCCATAGACCATCAGGCGACGGACGCCGAGTGAAATGGCCATGCGCAACCCATATAAGAGGGCCTCATATTCTGCCTCATTGTTGGAGGAATCAAAGTGAATCTGGAGCACATATCTGAGCTTATCTCCTCTGGGGGAAACCAGGACAACCCCAGCACCGGAACCATTCAACATCTTAGAGCCATCAAAGAACATGGTCCAATGCTCCGAGTGAACTTCAGTCGGCTGCTGTTGTTCAATCCACTCGGCGAGGAAATCTGCTATTGCCTGGGACTCAATGGCTTTCTTTGCCTCAAACTTGATATCAAGGGGAAGAAGCTCAATCGCCCATTTGGCCACTCGACCAGTTGCATCTCTGTTGTGCAAAATCTCTGATAGTGGAGCGTCGCTGACGACTGTGATGGAATGATCAGAAAAATAATGAGCAACCTTCTTTGTGGTCATGTATATTCCATACACAAGCTTCTGATAATGAGGATATCTCTGCTTGGATGGAGTCAAGACTTCAGACAAATAATACACTGGGCGCTGAACTTTGAGAGCTTTTCCTTCTTCTTCCCGCTCGACCGTTAGCACAGTACTGACAACTTGTCCTGTGGCTGCGATATAGAGCAACAGAGGCTCTTTGCTGATTGGAGCAGCAAGCACCGGCTGGGTGGAGAGCAGAGTTTTTAACTCGGCAAACGCTGCATCAGCTTCTGGAGTCCACTCGAACTTGTCTGTCTTCTTCATCAGTCGGTAAAGAGGCAATGCCTTTTCACCGAGTCGTGAGATGAATCGACTTAATGCGGCCAAGCATCCAGTAAGCTTCTGGACATCGTGCACTCGCACAGGGCGTTTCATTCGGAGAATAGTGCCAATCTTCTCTGGGTTAGCGTCGATTCCCCGTTCGGAAACGAGAAAACCGAGTAACTTGCCACCAGGAACTCCAAATGTGCACTTTGATGGATTGAGCTTGATATCATATCTTCTGAGGTTGGCAAATGTTTCGGCGAGATCAGCGAGCAGGTCGGAACCTTTTCGTGATTTGACAACGATATCATCCATATATGCTTCCACATTCCGACTGATTTGAGTGAGTAGACACTTCTGAATCATTCGCATAAATGTGGCTCCGGCATTCTTGAGGCCGAATGGCATGGTGATATAGCAGAAGCACCCGAATGGAGTGATGAAAGCTGTTTTTACCTCGTCGGGTCCGTACAGACGGATCTGGTGGTACCCGGAGTAGGCATCTAAAAAAGATAGCCTCTCGCATCCCGCGGTCGAGTCAACAATTTGATCTATGCGAGGGAGAGGAAAATGATCTTTCGGGCAGGCCCGGTTGATGTGCTTGAAATCAATGCACATTCGGAGCGACTTGTCCTTCTTAGGAACCATGACGACATTAGCGAGCCACTCGGAGTGGTATATCTCTCGGATAAATCCTGCCGCCAATAGTCGAGCCACTTCTTCACCAATGGCTTTTCTCTTCTGGACGGCGGACCGTCGAAGATGCTCTTTGACTGGTTTTGCAGATGAGTCGACTCTTAGGCGATGCTCAGCCAATCCCCTGGGAACACCTGGCATGTCAGCGGGCTTCCATGCAAAAATGTCCCAGTTCTCACGGAGGAACTGGATGAGCGCTTCTTCCTATTTTGGGTCGAGTGTTGTGGAGATGCGGGTCGGAGCTGCATCGGGGTCGGTCGGGTGAATGTGAACAGGCTTCGTCTCACCGGACGACCGAAATGCAGACTCTATGGCGGGTTTCTTAGATCGCAGCAAGTCACTCGGATCTGCGTTTTGCATGTATTCTTCGAACTCGACCGCTGTCACCTGGGAATCGGCAATCTTGGAGCCCTTCTGAAAGCACTCTTCTGCCTTTTTCCGATCACCGGTGACAGTGATCACTCCTTTGGGGTCGGGCATCTTCAATTTGAGGTACACGTAGCATGGTCGAGCCATGAACCGTGCGTAAGCTGGTCTCCCCAAAATGGCATGATACGCACTCTGAAAATCCACGACCTCAAACGTCAACTTTTCTTTGCGAAAATGCTTCGAATCACCAAACACCACGTCCAAAGCTATTTGGCCGAGTGACTCGGCTTTCTTCCCTGGTATAACTCCATGAAAGCTCATGTTACTAGTGCTCAGTCGGGACATCGGAATGCCCATTCCTTTCAGTGTGTCTGCATACAACAAATTCAGCCCACTTCCACCATCCATCAGCACCTTTGTCAGTTGAGTGCCTTCGACAACTGGATCGACCACCAAAGCTTGCCTCCCAGGGGTGGCAATATGAGTTGGGTGATCAGATTGGTCGAATGTGATGGGTATTTGAGACCATTTCAGATAATTTGCCTTTGCTGGGGCAACCATGTTCACCTCTCGGTTAATGACTTTCAGTCGACTCCTGCTTTCCACATCTACAAAGATCATCAGAGTGGAGTTGATATGCGGATATCCTTCCTCACTATCCTCCTTGTCTTCGGCCTTGTCCGACTCCTTCTCCTTGTCCTTAGACTGTTTTCCCTGAAACTGCTGGATCAGGAGTCGACATTGGCGAGTGGTGTGCTTCGGGTAGATGATATTCCCCTCTTTGTCTTTCTTCGTGTGAATGTGACATGCATATCCATTACGTCGTTCCCTTCTTTATCCTTTACCTTCTTGGGGTTCCAGGATCCTTTTGGTTTCCCCTTAAACTTTCCCTGAGTCACGGCCAGAGCCTCTCCAGGAGCTGCCGGTTCAGCCTTCCGCTTCTGTTTCCGACTGGTGTTTCCTTTTTCCGACTGACTCGGCTTGTGCTTGCCGCTTCGGAGTCGGTCTTCTTCTTCGCCGTTGGCGTACTTGGTAGCAATCTCCATCATCCGACTCAAGGTCATGTCACCGGTTCGACCAAACTTCAAACTCAGTTCTCTGTTCTTGACGCCATCTTTGAAGGCGCAGACTGCCTGATGATCAGACACATTCTCCACAGTGTGGTGCAAAGTGATCCATCTCTGAATATACTCTCTGAGAGTCTCATTAGCTTTCTGCACGCAGACTTGCAACTCTGTCAATCCAGCTGGTCGCTTGCAAGTTCCTTCAAACGTTCTGATGAACACTCGGGACAGATCTTCCCAAGTGTAAATGCTGCTAGGAGGTAATTGAGTCAACCATGCCCTGGCAGAACCTTCCAGCATGAGGGGCAAGTGCTTCATGGCCACCTCGTCGTTCCCACCACCAATCTGAACTGCCACTCGGTAATCTTCAAGCCAAGTTTCAGGCTTAGACTCACCAGTGAACTTGCTGACTCCTGTTGCCAACCTGAAATTGGGAGGGATAACTACGGCTCTGATAGCTCTGCTGAAACATTCAGGACCAGAAACATGCACTCGACTGCTTGTGGGTGCATCTCTGTCGAGTCCGCCTCGATGGGCTCTGTTCCGGTCGACCAAACCTTGCATGATAATGGATCGTGCGTCGAAGCCTGGTTCTCTGGGGTCAACTGGAACCCTTCGCCCTGTACTGTACTGACGCCTGTCATCTTGCTGCCGAGGAGCGTAAGACCCACCCCCCGGAGGGGAATTGGGCACTCGACGCCTATCATCTCGGTCGAGTCGGTCGCCATATTGATCTCGCTGATTCTCGCGCCCTTCACGCCGCGGAGGCAATCTGGGGCTGTGAGCCGACTGAACCGTATTCGCAGTGACGGATCGACTGTGAATTCTGTGGCACGACTGAGACACGGCTGAATTCTGATCTCCTGCTGCCCGGAGCAGATCCCTGATCTGCAGCAAACCTCTGCCAGCTTCCGACTGAGAAGGCTCGATGGACTCTGCTATACGGGTCGCAGCTGCTAAATTTTGGATTGGGGTTCGATATACCTGAGTCGGCGGGAAGAGTTGACGTCGACTGGCGTCGGGAACTCGTTGCCGCGCGCGCTCGTCGAGTGCTCGCTGAAGATTCTCCAGTCGAGTGCGTTCGGCCAAATTGGCCAGACATGCCTCCTCCAAGGCACGAGCCTCGGGGGTTTCTCCTGCGATGGGAGTACGCAGGGCATCCACGTTCCTGCGGCGAAGTTCCTCTCTTTGCAGAGAGTCGAGTGGCTCGGGCTGGTACTCTTCGTGGCCTCATGCGGGGTCGCCTCCGTCACCTGCTCCACCATCACGGGCGAAGCCAGGGGGACTGCGGGGCCCGTCGACCATCAAGATTTCCGCCGCTGGATCACTGCTACCGCACTCGGATGCAGTCTCTACGGAGCTAGTCGACAGATCGAACAAGCCGTAGAGTTCGTCGGGCTCGATTGCCGCAACGTGGGTGGTGGCCGATTGGCGAGCCACCGCGTGCCTCACCCATCGCTGAAGTCTCGACCGGCCCGAGCGCTTGCGCTGGCGGGAGTCCGGGAGGGTGGACGATGGAGGAGCCGACCGATACCGGGTCGACGGTTGCCGCAGCAGAACGCCGCGGACATATGCGCGAAAATGCGTCGCACCGCGGACGGGGAGCGCATCAACGTCGAGTGGAGCCTCCTGGAGCCACGCGGAATCGTCGGCGATGAAGGTGAGAGTGCCGAGACGGATCTCTTGACCCCCGACCAAAACTCCAGCAGACACCATGATGAAAGTACTCGGAAGAATCGCAACTTCTCCACAAAAATCGCTAAAACACCCGCCCCACGGTGGGCGCCAACTGTCGTGGTTCTAAGCCTGACAGTAGAGTGGGGGTAGGTATGGAGAGGCAAGGTCCTAGCTATGGAGAGGTTGTAAACACAAGGGATGTACGAGTTTAGGCCCTTCTCGGAAGAAGTAATAGCCCTACGTCTCGGAGCCCGGAGGCGGTCGAGTGGATTATGAGTATATGAGTTACAAGGTGCCGAACCCTTCTGCCTGTGGAGGGGGGTGGCTTATATAGAGTGCGCCAGGACCCCAGCCAGCCCACGTAGGAGAGGGTTTAAGGTGAGTTCAGTCTGGGGCGTTACTGGTAACGTCCCACATAAAGTGTCTTTACTATCATAAAGCCTACTTAATTACAGGCCGTTGCAGTGCAGAGTGCCTCTTGACCTCCTGGTGGTCGAGTGAGTCTTCGTGGTCGAGTCCTCCAAGTCAGCCGAGTGAATCCCTCGTTGGTCGACTGGAAGGCGACCTCTTCTAAGGGTGTCCTTGGGTAAGGTACTTAGATCAGGTTCGTGACCCTACCCTAGGTACATGACCCCATCATGAGGTGCAATGGCGGAGAAAGAGGGAGGCGGATAGCAGCCTTGTTACAAGAGATCATCCATGTCCTGATTCCATCTATTCATGGATAATTCCTCGTGCCTTCTATGCCTATACTACCAAATTCAAATCCCTAATCAACAAAGAAGCAACAAATAGTGCACTTATTGGGATTCTAAAATAGAAGTAAAATATGGACTCAGTAATTTCTAAGGGAAGCATTGCTTCTTGTAAAAGAGTTGTGTGTACTTGCTCCTTATAAAGAGTTGTGCGGCAGACAGTGGCATGAAGTCATTAGTCAATAACTAAGAATCTTCTGGTTATATGAACTTGTCCTTTGGTTGGTGAGCCCCTTTGAACTTTATAGATCTTGTAAGCAGATGAAAAAAAATCCCTTACTCTTATTCAAAAGGTTTGATTTATTAATCTGTAAACCCCTACATTAAGACTATGCACCAAAACAACAAACAATTTACTTATCTATTACAAAGTTCATGGAAATAGAGCCCAACATTCTATAGTCAAAGAGAAAACACCAGCTTAGAATCAACATCCTTTGGAAACTAATTATGTGGCATTAACAACAACGCTTATTCGAGCTCAACTTCAAATTTGTATTGGTGAGCGTGAAAACCGCGTCGCTGCAAATGCTCTTGTGGTCATCTTAGAGGCGAAAAGTTTGGCCCCCTCCCTCCGCCGGTGAGGCTGCGGGACGTCCCCACCTCCTCCGTCTACCACTCTGGTGAGGAGAGGGGGAGGGGACCCCAACATTTCAAATCCGGCATGTAGTTAGGGTAGGATTAGTGTTTCCTGGAGGCTTTGTTTCAGTGGAGAGGACGATGCCGCATCGGAATAAATTGCCGCTGTTTTTTGTCCAATTTGGTGGTTCTCCCATCGGTGACGCTGGGGAGCAGTCGGCTCAGTCGGCTCGTCGGTCTACGGTTCCGGCGAACTTAGGTTCTACTGGTTGGTGTCTGTCATTTTCGACGGCGGCATGATCGACCTCTGCAGATGAATTTGATGGCTGGATGTTGGGTGAGCGGATGAAGATTGGAGGCGGCGCTCTTCTTCCTTGACTACATTGGGTGAAGACGGTGCTGCCGAGATCTGGTGGACACGGGGAAGATCCCTGGCCGACGTGCCACAACGACTCGATCTTGTCGCTTGCGATGAATCATTTAATCAACTCAAGAAACAGCATGGTCTGTGATGGTGCTCCTCCTGATATGGCTTTGAAGGATGTTCCGCTCTGCCTCTAGTGGCACTGCGGCGATGGTAGTGCCGGACGGGTGACAATCAGGCAAGGTATAAGGGGATCTAAATGTGTATCAAAGAGTATCGAGCATGATTATTTGTTTCTTGGATATATGTTTCTATTGTAGACCTGATAAGCTCGCGCATCTCCTCGGCCTCGCCCCACGCACGCCTGATGCATCGCCGATCAGTTCGTTTGCGGAAAATAAGCAATGTTCTTGAGCCATGAAGCATGTAGCATCGGCTGAAAATATAATTGGTTGATGCTGCAACATACTACGAATCTGAAAATCTAACCAGCTATGTACGAAGCAAGTAGCAGAAATAATTGAAGCTGACAACATTACTGATTGAAGTGTATGTAATTTGGGAAAGAAACATCAGTATAATAGACAGGAGCATGCAACAGTATTGTTGGAAGCATATTGCAGTGGCAATATATAGTGACATTAAACCAATCATAATATCGAGTAAAGTCTATTGTAAACCTTGAATTCATACACCTAGTCGAAATTGAACCCTGAATTCTGAATCCCTGAAATCGGTACCCTATATTAATTGATCCCGGTCAATCTCGACCTTGGACCCGTATAGACCTGTTTGCCACGGTAGAAAAATGACAATCCCGGCTGGGATCCTACTCTATTCTCACTGCCTACATGGGCCCACATGTCATATTTACCTTCTTTCCTACAATCTCTCTGTCTCACTCCAAAAATTGCGGCAGGCCATTCGGCAGGCTCAGCGGAGGATGGGCAGGGCGGCAGGAAAGTCGAGGAGTAGTGCATGGGCAAGAAGAGCGAGAGGCATAATAGCCGGTCTGTTCACCGTGCGCGTCGTCCACGCTGCACCTGGTGTGCTCTCACTGCAGAGCAGCCGCGTAGCGCGAGTTTTGGAGGAAGAAATCGATAGAGAGAGGATGGATGTAGCTCAGGGACACGGAAAGGCGAGTCGCGCGGAGCGAGCTTGGCGGCAAGGTGACCTGTAGGGGAGTGCATGGCTGCACGCACACCAAGTGTTTGACGGAATGATGGTGCTACGGGAGGTCCTTCTGTAGTATTGCAGCAGGATTTTTAATAAGAGGGCCGTATGCATCATCATGATGCAGAGGCCGGAGGTATGCCTTCATTTCCAAAAAAAATATCGGAGACGAGTAAATGTTTTTGGTCTCGCTCGCGCGCTTCTAACGGCCGCTTCAGCGCTTAGTGTCTCGGTAGTACATCGGTGCGTGGTGGGTGTGGAAGCGCCTCACCTACATCGGCGCGTACGACAACGAGACATGGCCGCTCGCATCGTCCGCGCCATCCGCTCAGTGCTCCGCTGCTTTCCACTATCACGCTGGCTACGTGCAGCTAGCCCCTCCTCCGACGTCGGCCTACTCTTCTGTAGTTCCAGCCCCACCTCGAGCAAGCAGCAGCAACAACACACGAGCACATGAGCAAGCAGTTCAGCTCGTCCATGGCGGCACACACTCAGTCCATAGCGACCAGACCACGCACGTGCAGAGCCGGGGAAGCATACCGGGCGGTAGCTGCGGAGGCTACGTGCACCACGTGCTGCTCTTTCGCGGCCCAGTTCCAACTTGGAGCAAATTGAGAAAATGCCACATCTTTCCTGGGACTTTGCTCCTATAACACACATTCTTTTTATTAGATTATACTAGCAAAAAGGCCCGTGCGTTGCAACGGGTGAAAATCAATATTAGACGCCCTTGTCGTTTCGCAGCTTATCCTCTCCCCGCCCTTGTCCACGATAGTTGTGATGTCTACGTTATCGCAATGCATCCAAATGTGATCAATCTTGAGATGATGCGTTGATCCACCGTATAACACACTATCTATGTAGGCTAGCATTAGCCGACAAACTTAGGTGGAATTAGTTTTCATACATGGATATTGTTAATAGCTAACGACCAACAGGTGAAAAGGTTAAAAATATCACTCTAAGGCCGGCACCAACAAGAGCGTTTAAAATCCCGAGCAAATTAACATGCACAATCATACGGCCCAAGCAGCTACATTGTGTATACTTTTTTCATTGTCCGACTCTAGGCTATGTGTCGATGCCAGGAAAGTAGCCGGGACAATGCAAAAACTGCCAGGATTTTATTCCTAGCGTCTGCATTGTACGTGCCCTAACCACGTTTCAAGTGGCAAAAAATACTTTTAATTTTCTGAAAAAACTGAGATGGCTTTTTTGAACTCTTCTTGATCTTGTATATCCATATGGCAGTGAGCCTCCCAAAGGTCACAAGCAAAAGAGCAATTGCGGCGAGGCAACATAACTTTGTTCCATAGTGGACATCTTGTTGTGGAGATGAAGTTCATCGATCTGCATGGGTTTGTTTCATTGAAAATTGAGCATAACAAAAGTAAATTTGCTCATAATCTAGCTAATATTATTTGCTAGGTAGCACCGGTTTGAACCCGTATATCTAAATTTGTATTAACGCAATATAACACTATTACATTTATCCCGTGAATAAATATGTTTGTTGGCAATTGGTGCAGCCAAGCAGTTGGTCGACACAACCGATAATAGAACCGATAGGAACAATGATGACTTGAAGAAAACAGGGAACTGGCAAAATATAAAAAGCGCATAGCCATGAGTAGATAGAGCGCTTTTTCTCTCCTTCAGTCTGCATACGTGGACCAGGCTGGTCATTGTGATTTCCATTCATTGACCAACGTGTAGAACGTTTTAGTTTGCGCAGATTGAGTGAATGAAATGTGTCCTGCCTTCCATGGGCGCGCCCTTTTCCCTTCTTTATACTATTACTATATATTGATTTTCTCTTCTTCCTTAATTCATTCCCTTATTCTCAAGGCCGCTTGCTGATTTTAGATCATAGACATATATAAATTAGTGGAATAGGTTGTAAAGGAGCGATGTGGTACTATTTAATAACAAAGCGAATCCTCGTTTTGCATGTAATTAGGAGTTGGCTCAGTTGGGCATGGTCTTTGGGAGAAAGTAGGCAGGTCAGGTGTTTGACCCCTCGTATTGGCAACTTTTATTTTTAGGTTGTTTCTCTAACGATCTGCTGATGGAGTGGAGCAAGCCCAGCCGAGGCCCAATGAGACTTCGTGGCCCAGGCGGGAAGCATACCACACATAGCACTCAGGAATCGTTTTTTCAGGAACACAATGTGCAAAAAAATTAGTATAGTATCACCTCGCGTATGTGTTTTAAATTTAAACTGAAAATGTAGAATTCATAAGAAGAAAGCGTATTGTAACGGTGAACCCGACAAAGTCAATCCGTGCTTTATTATTAGAAATAGATTAGGAATAGATAGCACATCTTTGACTAATAGCTGGACAAAATAACACAAATTGATTTTTTCCCTTCTTTTGCACGTCCAGACCCATATCTTATTTTTGTTTGGACGAGTTTGCCCCCAGGTCGTTTCCTGGTCATACGAAACGATCAAGACGTACGAGATGCAGAACGAAGCACCACGCCGCCGCCTCGTCGTTCCTCCTCCCAGCGCCGCCGCCTAGCTGTGCCTCCTTCCTGAACTGACTCCTCGCCGTTCGTCCTCGCGGGCGCGCGGTCACCTCCCGCCATCGCCTTCTCCTGCTTCTTCTCCTCTCTCGGCAGATCACACATACGTTCTGCCGCCGCCTCGTACAGGTTGCCTCTCTCCCTCCCCCCCCCTCTCTCTCGCGCGCACACACACACACACACATACATTTGGTCTGACATCTATGTCCAGGAACCCTAGGCCATGGAGATTATGGTGGAGGAGGAGAATTAGTAGGCAGGCTTCCCAAGTACGAGTAGAACGTGTTGTTCGCGGAGATGGAGCCAGAGGGTGCAGCTTCGGAACGGTTGGAGCCAGAGGGCGCAGCTCCGGAAGGGTTAGTCGATCAACCTATACTTTTGAATTGAAGGGTTTTGTGAATTGTTAACTCAATATTGACGAATATTTATGCCTAATCATTGATTCTATTTGAAAATGTATAGGGAAGAAGGTGTGGAGTTGCGCGTTGTCATTTATAAAGTAATTGTTAGAATTCTTCGATTTGTAGCAAAGCTTGACGATGGCAGCAAGCATCAAGTGGCCCAACATGATGTGGAGTTTGAGGTTAACATGAAACATTTTACGGTTGAAAAATGATAGAACTCATTGGGTCCAAAATTGTTTGGGGGAGTGGGCAGGAGGTTCATATTTTGTGCAAGGACAAGCATTTTGAATCAGTTGAGAGGATTGAGAACTACTGGAAGTTGCTAACATCATTTCTCGAGAGATGGGAAGAGAAAGAATTGCTTGTGCTAGCTCAAGTTGTGGACATTGCAAAGGGGTTTACGGCATCATCTTGCTCAGAAATATCCCATCTAGTGAGATAGTAGACAACATCATTTGCTCAAGTTCTGATGTTTACCAGTCAAATGCTAGTAGTGCATCGGGTGTTGATGATTGTAATGCGCTCCGTAATAATGAGAGATACGTGCAATGTGATGGTGAAGTTGTCATTGATTGGTCCACTCTTGATATAACTCCTATTGGTGATGATATAATAGCTCCTATGTCTCAGGAAAACATGTGTGAGGTACTTGGAATTGAGCATGAAGTTGAGGATGCTCAACCAGTAAATGATCCAACTCTGGCTGTTGTGTGCCATGTTAATGAGGAGTTAATGGCTGAGGGAGCTATACCAGTCGATGATCAAGTTCCTGAAGACATAGAAATGTCATATGACAAAGATCATCCAAAAGTTGAGAAAGGTTCAATCTTTCCAATAATGATCGATTGTAGGAGAGTTGTGAAGCAATGGGAAATTAATGAAGAATTCAACCTTGGGACTCACGGAGCTGACAAGAGTAGGTGGATGGCACATTGTATGGCTGACGATTATCCATGGAAAATAACATGCCATATTATGGCTGATAAGACAAAGACCAGGGTACTAACATAGCTATTTATTTCACTTTTTCTATTATTTCTGTTATGGTAGCATCATATTATTGTAGCAACGCTAACAACTTTGTGATGTATGCAGGTTAATCAGATAGGACCGCCACACACATGTGTTTCAAGTAGTAGGCTAAATTCAGCAATGGCCTCGCAAGATTGGGTTCAAGAAAGGTCTAAGAAAATTTGAGGAAAACTCCAAACATCGGTTGCAAGGATTTACAAGAAAAGTTGGAGGAAGACTGGAATGTAACCACTGTCTATCACATTGTATGGAAGGGGAGAGAGAGCAAAGGACGAGATATATGGTCCTTGGGGTGGTAGCTTCCGTTACCTATTCAATTTAAATGCAGAGATGGAACTTAGATCCCCTGGAAGCATTGTTTAGGTCAATACTAAAATAACGAAAGGTAAAGTTTACTTTCATAGATTCTTTTATGGCACTTAAGCCTTGTGTAGATGGATTCCATGCTGGATGTAGGCCTTATCTTAGCATTGACTCAACTGCATTGAATGGAAAGTGGAATGGTCATTTAGCTGCATGCACAGCTTTAGATGGACATAATTGGATGTTTCCTCTTGCATTTGGTTTTATTGAGGTTGAAGATGAAGATAATTGGACATGGTTCATGACACAGTTGCATAGAGCATTAGGGCCAACTTCAAAGCTTGCTATATGTACTGATGCATGTAAAGGCATAGAAAATGCAGTTAAGAAAGTTTTCCCTCAAGCAGAACAGAGGGAGTGTTTTAGGCATTTAATGCAGGATTTTTCGAAAAGATATAATGGTGACATAATTGGACGCATGTGGGCTGCAGGCAAGACATATAGACCTTCAATGTTTGAGTATCACTTCTCCAAGGTTCTAGAATCTAGCCAAACTATGGGCAAGTACTTGCAAGATTACCATAATCTGAAGTGGGTGAGGTCTAGTTTTGACACCGAGATCAAGTGTGATTACATTCATAACAACCTTGTAGAGACCTTTAACAATTGGATAAAAGGAACCAAAGATCTCCCCGTAGATGTGTTAGCTGACACGCTTAATGGAAAGATAATGAAATTGGTTGCAACAAGGAGAAAGATTGGGGAGAAGCTACAAGGACGGATGTTGCCAGCAGTTGTACAACAAGTGAATAATAGAACAAGAGGGCTTGGGCACTTGAAAGTTACCAGATCAAGTAATTGGAAAGGTGAGGCCAGGGACATCAACAAAGACAATTTGAGGCATGTGGTTAACATAGAGAAAAGTGAGTGCACGTTCCTTGAGTGGCAGCACACAGGTAAACCATGTGAACATGCACTTGTTTTCTTGATTGGGAAAAGGAATGTGAAGATGGAAGATTATCTTCATGAGTACTACTCTCTAGAAAGGTTTAGGGCAACATATATGGGGGTTGTAGAGCCCCTCACAGATAGATCGCAATAGCCTAATGTTAAATTAGACTTTGTATTGCATGCACCACTCCCCAAATGTTCTGTAGGAAGAAAAAGAAAGTTGAGATTTAGAAGTTGCCTTGAAAAGGGAGGGGGACATTATAAAAAGAAACCGCCACCAAAAGGTCAATTAGGAAGCCAAAACGGGTGCAAGAAGTGTAAGCAACTTGGACATAGGCAAGCTTGTTGCCCAACTAATGGAGTGAAGAAAAGGTAATCTATATTGATTCACATTTGCTCAATTCATATTTTCTTTTGTATTGCTCGAGTTTGTGATTGTTTGAATTTGTTGACAGGAAACCAAAACCTAGAAAGATAAAACCAAACACCGAACTTGATGTTGAATGTTCAATCCCAGGAGATGCTCTCCTACAGGTCAGCCCTCGTCCTGTTACAAGGAGGTAAAACACAATGCTTCTTTTCAGTTTCTCAAGTGGGCGCGAGATATTCTTTTCTCAAACTACATATTGTGCAGCCAATCATCTATTTGTAGCCATCTTGGAGGGATGTCTCCATTGGCTGTCCCACAATCCAGCCCTCGCCCTATGACAAAGAGGTATTTGTTTGGCTCATCATCAATATCTCTACAAATGTGGCATATGTTTTTATTTTAAACAATGCCTATTTCTGTAGTCAATCATCTCTTCATAGCTGAGGGAGTCCTGGATTAGGGGGTCTCCGGACTGTCGGATTATATCCTTTGGCCGGACTATTGGACTATGAAGATACAAGATTGAAGACTTCGTCTCATGTCCGGATGAGACTCTACTTGGCGTGGAAGGCAAGCTTAGGCAATACGGATATGTATATCTCCTCCTTTGTAACCGACCTTGTGTAACCCTAGCCCCCTCCGGTGTCTATATAAACCAGAGGGTTTTAGTCCGTAGGACAACAGACAATCATACCATAGGCTAGCTTCTAGGGTTTAGCCTCTTCGATCTCATGGTAGATCAACTCTTGTAATACCCATATCATCAAGAATAAATCAAGTGGGACATAGGGTTTTACCTCCATCAAGAGGGCCCGAACCTGGGTAAAACATTGTGTCCCCTGCCTCTTGTTACCATCTGCCTTAGACGCACAGTTCGGGACCCCCTACGTGAGATCCGCCGGTTTTGACACCGACATTGGTGCTTTCATTGTGAGTTCCTCTGTGCCATCTCCAGAAGGAAGGATTTCTCGTCTCGTCTTTAAAGATGGTACTACTGTTGGGGGAGCTTTGGCTGTCGGCCAAACTCTCCAGCTAGGCGGTTTCATCATGACCGCCTGTTCGGCCGCCGTGCCGACGATGACTTCTCGGGTCATCGAAAACAGCCTCCACGTCAAATCGGCACTCGCCGAACAGATGGATCCAATGGAGCTCGCCTCCTTAAAAGAGCTCTTGGATCGCATCGCCGCCTTGGGAGTCGCTATGGACTATGATCGGATTGGGCTTAAACCCGATCAAAGGGAGATTAACTCTCCACCGGTCACCCATCATATTGCAGTGGTGGGGGAACAATGCGGCAACCTTTCCTCTATCTTGAGGACCAACTATGTCCGGATTCCCAAGCTCTCCGAGCCGGACGCCCGTTCGCGGGAGGACAACATCCAATCCCTGAACTTAGAGTCAAGCAGCGGACCAAGATTATCGGGTAACACCCCGGAACCGGAACTTCCAAAATTGGAAACTCCTCGGCCCCTGGATCCCAGATCAGGTAAGGGTTCGGATTCAATTCCACCCACCCACCCAAACATAAGCGATCTTTCCCACATCAGGCAAGAGCCTCGGGAAACAGTACATCACTATTGGGCCAGATTCCTCCTTGCGATGAACAAGGTTAAGGACTGTCGCGAGGAAGACGCGATCCTATTTTTCTGCAATAATTGCACGCACAAGGGAATCCTTAACGCCATAAATCGCCGTGAGATAACACGCTTCGCTGACTTAGCGTCCATAGTACGAAAGTACTGTGCGATGGAAAGTGCCTGGAAAACCGACACAAACTCTTGGGATAATCCGTCCCTGAATACAAACCCAGTCCGAAATAAAAGGGTGCATTATCACAATACACCTGGGTCAACTACCAAAAAGCAAAAACCCTCTACAGGGCATGGAACCGTACTGGCGGGATGGGTCAACGGACCCTGCAAAATTCATAGTATAGCGGTTACAATACCAACGCACAGCCTTAGAGCATGTTGGATACTCCGGCAGGTGGCCAAAAGTGGTGAGGATCTTCTTATCCCAAATACAACAGAGCACCATCCCGTGGATAACAATACAGTGTTAACAGTCTTTGAGACCTTCGCGTCAAATAATAGGCGCAAGCAAACACTCCGCAGCATGGCCGAAATCTGCCACATAGCAGCAATAAATCCATGGAGTGACACGGCTATTACCTTCAATGCCAGTGAAGAACCTAAATTCCGAACAGCCCGAGCACCAGCTGCACTAGTCCTCAGTCCAATCGTGGATGGCTTTCGACTCACCAAAGTACTCATGGACGGCAGCAGTGGATTAAACCTCATCTATGAGGAAACTCTTCAAAAGATGGAAATAGACTGGAACTGCATCGATCAAAGTAGCACAACCTTTAGAGGAATCATCCCCAGTCGGGAAGCACGCTGTGCTAGGAAAAACACACTAGATGTGGTATTCGGCACGCCAGATAATTACAGGTCCAAAGAAATTACATTCCAAGTGGCCCCGTTCAGCAGTGGTTATCATGCTCTTTTAGGACAGGAGGCGTTCACAATCTTCCAAGCCGTACCCCATTACGGGTACATGAAGCTCAAAATGCCCGGGCCCAATGGAATCATCACTCTCGCCAGCGATCCGGACACGGCACTCCGCGCCGAAAACAAAACAGTCGCTCTGGCCCTCGAGGCATTATCTGAAGCCCTCTCGGCCGAGGAATTAACCACGCTACGCTCCACAGTGGACAGGGACGACGTGATACTCGACAAGAGATCCAAGTCCACCTCTTTTAAACCAGTGAATGAAATAGTCAAATTCCAAGTCCACCCAACAGACCCTACAAAAACAGCCTCCATCGGGGCACAGTTAAACCCCACTGTGGACGCCGCACTACGAGGATTCCTGCGCAAGAACTGGGACATATTCGCCTAGCATCCCTCAGACATGCCAGGAATCCCACGCAGGCTGGCCGATCATATCCTCAATATCCTAAAGGGATTTAAGCCGGTCAAGCAAGATCTTCGGCGTTTCTCTGAACCTAAGAGACAGGCCATGGGAGAGGAACTAGCCAAGTTATTGGAGGCCGGATTCATCAGAGAAATAAAACACCCGGACTGGCTAGCAAACCTAGTGATGGTACCAAAGAAGGACAAATCCTAGCACCTTTGTGTCGATTTCAAAGACCTCAATAAAGCTTGCCCAAAGGACCCCTTCCCCCTCCCACGCATCGATCAAATCATTGATGCTACCGCAGGACACGAGTCATTGTGTTTCCTCGACGCATACTCCGGTTACCACCAAATCAAGATGGCGGAGTCCGACCAAGCCACAACGGCATTCATCACACCATACGGTCCCTTCTGTTTTAACACAATGCCTTTTGGGCTCAAAAACGCTGGCGCAACATATCAGCGCATGATTCAGACATGTCTCGAGAAACAAATCGGCAAAACAGTAGAGGCATATGTAGACGATGTGGTCGTCAAAACCAAACACGCTGACTCTTTGATAGATGACTTGAGGCTCACATTCGACTACCTCTGAACATACGACATCAAGCTCAATCCGAAAAATGCGTTTTCGGCGTACCAGCCGGAAAGCTCCTGGGTTTCATTGTCTCCAGTAGAGGTATTGAAGCTAATCCGGCCAAAATCCGAGCTTTGTCATAGTTGGCTACCCCAACAGACCTCAAACAAATCCAAAAGTTAACTGGATGCATGGCGGCTGTAAGCCGCTTTATCTCCCGCTTAGGAGAAAAGGCTTTACCCATTTATCGCCTCCTTCGGTGCACCAAACACTTCGAGTGGACGGACGCGGCCACAGCCGGATTGGAAGAAATAAAGGCCATCTTGGCAACCAACCCAATCCTGGCCACGCCAAACATCGGCGAACCAATGTTGTTGTACATTGCGGTAACTCATCGAGCTGTAAGTGCGGTGCTCGTTGTCGAACGGGAAGAGGACGGACATAAATTCCCTCTTCAAAAGCCGGTATACTATGTATCCACTGTCCTCACTCCATGCAAATCACGGTACCCGCACTACCAAAAGATAGCATATGCGGTATTCATGGCATCACGGAAGCTGCGACACTACTTTCAAGAGTGTTCAATTACAGTAGCCTCGGAAGTGCCACTTAATGATATTATAAACAACCGCGACGCTACGGGCCAGATTGTCAAATGGGCCATTGAGCTCCTCCCGTTCGACATAACATACAAACCTCGACGAGCCATTAAGTCGCAGGTATTGGCCGACGGAGGCGGAACTCCCTAAAGAGTACGGCGCATACTCCAATTATATCATGCACTTCGACGGTTCTAAAATGTTGGCTGGTCTAGGGGTCGGCGTCGTCCTGACGTCCCCAATCGGAGACACCGTTCAGTACGTATTGCAAATATTGTATACAGACTCCAACAATGCGGCCGAATACGAAGCTCTGTTGCATGGTCTTCGGATGGCAGTCTCCATGGGCATTCAATGCCTGGAGGTGCGTGGGGATTCAAACCTCGCAATATTCCAAGTAAATGGAGACTTTGAAGCCAAGGATCCGAAAATGGCGGCCTATCGAAACACCGTCCTAAAAATGTCAGCTCGGTTCGAGGGGCTCGAATTTCACCATGTGGCTCGGGAAAACAATCAGGCGGCGGATATCCTCGCCCGCATCGGCGCAAAACGTGATGCGGTCCCCCCCCAACATATTTTTGGAAAGGCTATTCAAGCCATCCGTAGTATGGGAAGGGGACACCGGTAACAACAGTCCGGACCCGGCCAAAATACCCGATACCGAACTCTCTGACACAATCGGAGGCTCCTCCACCGAAATAACACCTTCAGCCCACGAAATAATGGCCATTATTTATCAGGTCCCCGATTCCAAGTCACGTAGATCTAGCCGGTAACACCTCATATCACATTGCGGCCTCACGCACGGTATCCCCACGGGTGTCGCCTTACCATGGCCCGGGACCGTTTGCGCCTTTTGGCTCACGTATATGATAGTGTCGCTAGCATCCATATGATAGAGAACCCGGGCCGACATGGCTAGTCATGAACCCAAAGCGGCACAGACCTATGGGGACAGCATACATGAATCACATCGAGCATGTCGGTCATCAGCGAGTGAATCTGGGCTGTAGCACTGGGCTAACAGGACTCCGGGGAACCCGGGCTGTAGCAAGCTAGACAGGACTCCGAAAGTCACCGCGTGACATTTCCCCGAAGGGACAGACATAGGAACGAAGTGAAACACATGCCGGCCAGTCAAGTGCCCGGAGCAGTAGTGTCGGGCTAGCAGGACTCCAGTGAACCAGGCTGTAGCGGACTACTATGGCTCGAGGAGCACTAGACTACATTTCCCCATAAGAAAGGCGGCCAAGGATAAACAACTAGATTGTCGGATCCCACACATACCAAGCATTTCAATCATACACACAATATGCTCGATATGTGCAAATACAACATGGCATCACAACAAAACTCTACAACTCAAGTACTTTATTTAAAGGCTCCAAAGAGCCATACATAACATGTTCATACAGGTAGGGGTCACATGACCCGACACTCAAGTCATACAAGCATACAAGCACATGCGGAAGCAAATAGTCTGAGTACAGACACTAGAAAGAAAGAAGGCTTCTCGAAGCCTGCCTATCTACATAGGGCCCTCCATGGCCAGGATCACCACCTAGGTGGCAAGTCACTCATCGGCGTCGAGATCTACATAAAACCCATCGGAGGGGGCTGTGTTGTCATCTGAAAACAGTAATTAAGCAAACATGAGTACAAAGGTACTCAGCAAGTCATACATCAGAACCTACTATACATGCTCACTCTCAACAAGGTGGTGGAGTTATTGCAGCAAGCCAGCTTTGACTCTTGGCTAAGCTATCCTACGGGACACCACTAGTAAAATAGTTTTCGCACACGAGTTCACTAATCACCAACACAATACTCCACCGGGGATCCTTCCTCATCATCCTACGAGAGGGCCATCCTCGGTACTCACACTTATCTTGAGTCTTTTAGTAGTATCCATTAACTTGTCTATGAACTGTATAGGCAACCAAGTAGTCCTTTACCGCGGACACGGCTATTCGAATAGATGATGTTAACCCTGTAGGGGTGTACTTCTTCATTCACGCTTTCACCACTTACCGCCGTTTACACGACATGTACTCGGCAACCTTCAAGCGGAAGCCCAACGAGGGTGTCGGCCACGGCCTACCTAAACACTCAAGTCTCTAGTCCAGGTTTATCGCCTATCCAGGTTCCATCCATAGGGAGTCCGGCCGAGGTTTCCACATATGGCCCCGAACGATGTGAACAGGGTCCCAAGACGCCAAACGGGTGCCCGGCATACCCGACCACGATGTATCTACCGCAACATAGCCCACCCCTAGGGTCAGCGCTACGCACGGCTGCCAACACATAACCTACAAACACCAGAAACTATTTGCAACTCCTGGACAGAGTACTAGGGTGATCAAGAAGCCGAGAGGGTCCATTGGTCTCGGGCCCAACGTATGGTAGTAACTGAATCTTAAATCACACATACAAATCTCAGTTCTTATGGACGGCCTCAATGAAACAGCCCACCATGTACTCCTACATGGCCTCTCATCGATACCTTTACCAAATCATGTTCAACACATTCCTCACATTATCGGCATAATCATTTCACTCTAGCCCATCACCCAGATGAACCAGACCTGATACAACTCTAAGCATAGCAGGCATAGCAAGGTAGGAAACACAAACATGGCTCAATCAACTCCTACACATGCTAGTGGGTTTCATCTAGTTACTGTGGCAATGACAGGTCATGCAGAGGATAAGGGTTCAACTACCGTAGCACACAGCAGTTTGAACACAATGTTGTCTTAATGCAATAAATGCGAGCAGAGGCGAGAACATGGGATTGTATCGATATGATCAATGGGGCTGCTTGCCTGATGGAGTGGTAGTAGGGTACTGCCCTGCAGTTGGATACTCGGAGATATCCTCGGAGGCAGAACCTACCACGAAGGACACACAGAACAAAATCAACACATGACAGTATGCAACAAGATGATGCATGCTATGAGATGGCAAAATGATGTGTCCTGCCTAATGCAATGTGAAACAAGTTTAAATGGGTCCATTTGAACCAATGATTCAAATGGAAGTTAAAGTTCTTATGCATAATAAGTGTGTTAGCTTGTTTCACCTAAACAGCAAGGTTAATGTCGTTTTGCATGCATGAAACCATTACAGATGGATAGATTGAATTTTTTTTGATCATTTTTCATATATAATTTGTTTGATTTGGAGCTATGGTTGATTTTCTATGATTTTTTAGAAGTTTTGGGTATTTTCTGGAATTTCCTATATAAAAATAAACCCAAGAAAATGAATAATTGCGCCAGCACTGTGTCACTGTGACGTCAGCGAGTCAAAGGCGCCAGGGCCAGTCAAACCTGACTGGTGGGCCCTGTCTGTCAGTGTCTCAGCTAACTAACAGGATTAAGTTAATACTAACTAACTGTCAGTGGGGCCTGGGCCCACATGTCAGTGACCTAAACTAACTATAATTAGTTAGCACTAATCCTAAACTAATTAACAGGCCGGCCCCACCTGTCATAGGCTCAGGGGGGGAAGTCAACTTGGGCCCACACGTCAGTCCACGGTCAAAACATGGTCAACTCGCCGGCGGCTTGATGCCGGCGACGACAGACGTGGCGGAGGGGCTTGGGTTTTGCCCACAATCGGCCAAATCGACTGCGGTTTGGTCCTACGCGTAGATGGGGGCAAGCCATGGCGTTTGGTGGTGGAAGTGGAGCTCGGGGAGGCCGGGAATGACGTCGGCGACGACCTTGGCGGTCGCCGGAGTTCAGGCGAGGATAAACCTGAAGCTACGAGGCACGGTGAGGCGCGGGGAGTGGTGCGTTAGGCTCCGGGGAACATGGTGAGTGTGGTGACGCGCTCGGAATCGAGCCTACGCGCCTGTGGCCATGGCGGCGACATGGACGGCGGAGGCGAGCTCTCGGGTTCAACGGAGCCCGCGGTTAGAGGGAGAAAATGGCAAGGAAAGAGAGGGGAACGGAGAAGGATCTCACGAGGAGTGTAGCGGTGGCCTCAGCGAGCTTGGGGAGGCATCAGGGGCGGCGTACGGTCGCCGGCGATCTCGGCGGACCGAGGTGGAAGAAGATGGCGCTAGCGGCGTTGCAGTGCGTCCGAGGCGTCGTGGCTCGCCCGTGAGGAAGAAGAAGACACGTGGAAGAGACGAGAGGGGGTCGATGGCCGTGGTGAATGGCGGCGGTGGCGACGAGTTCCTCTCGGGAGGGGATGGGGAGAGAGCCAGAGGGGGGAGAGGGACACGGGGAGAGTGGGGAAAGTGAGAGGGGGACGAGGGAGAGTGTGTGG
Source organism: Triticum aestivum (assembly GCF_018294505.1). NCBI lineage: Eukaryota > Viridiplantae > Streptophyta > Magnoliopsida > Poales > Poaceae > Triticum > Triticum aestivum. The sequence goes on from NC_057812.1 coordinate 121,313,936, forward strand.
CACTTGTAGACGACGTCCTGGGTGTCGGCAGAAGCAGGAGGTGGCCGGCGTGTGGCTGCAGCCGCTGGGCACGCGCCTCTCGTCCTCCTGGCGAGAGGAGGGGGATGACTGGCGGTAGCCAGTGGGCTGGGCCGAGCTGGGCCAGGCCAGGGCGACAGGTAAGCTCTAACTCTCTCTCTCTCTCTTTTCCGTTTTGCTTTTGTTTATTTCCTGCTATGTGTATTGAAATAGAATAAATACTATTTCATTTCCAAAAACTCTGGAAATATTCAGAGGCACATTTGGGAATATTCTCAACTGCCTAAAATGCTTCCAAGATTATTTGAGCACTTTAAAATATTTATAGCATTTAAAATGCCCAAATTCAAATACTTATGGCTTGTTCAAAAATCCAGAATGGCTCCATAAATTGCAAGACCATTTTTGGCAGAGGTTTTGGTCAAGACCAAAAATGGTGGGCTTTTATGAAGTGCATTTTGGGTTCATTGAAATTCCAATTGTTGGAAATTAGCATTTTCAGGGGGGTGTTGGGGTTGATTAGGCCCCATTTCAAGTTTAAAAGATATTTAAACATGATGCACATGTTCATCCAATCCTAATGCATGACTAAAAGCAGGGATGTAACAACTCACCCCCACTCAAAAGAATCTTGTCTCGAGATTTAGGATCCTCCGGGAAGAAGGTGGGGTACTCGAGTCGAAGACGATCCTCCCTTTCCCAAGTGGCTTCTTTCTTGGAATGGTGTGACCATTGAACCTTGAGAAACTTGATATTATGTCGTGGAGTGGTACGCTCGGCTTGATGAAGGATACGAACGGATATTCCTGATATGAGAGGTTATCTTGTAGATCAAGCGTTTCGTGGTCCACTCCACGGATAGGATCCGCGAAGCAACGGCTGAGTTGAGAAACATGGAAGACACCGTGAACTCTGGAAAGATGCGAAGGTAGTTCCAATTGGTAGGCAACTTCTCCTTGTTTGGCAAGAATGCGAAAGGGTCCAATGTAACGAGGAGCCAATTTGCCTTTGTACCGAAACGATGTGTTCCCTTTAACGGAGTAACCCGAAGGTAAGCCTTCTCGCCGACTTCATAATTCATGATCTTATGTTTACGATCATATTGGCTCTTTTGACGAGATTGGGCTGTTTTCAATTTCTCACTAATAACGCGAACCTGCTCTTCTGCTTCCTGAATCATATCCGGGCCAAAGAGTTGTCTTTCCCCGGTTTCTGACCAGTTAAGAGGCGTTCGACATTTTCGTCCATAGAGAACTTCGAAAGGAGCTTTGCCCAAGCTAGCTTGATAACTATTGTTATAAGCAAACTCCGCGAATGGAAGGCATTTCTCCCAACCCATTCCAAATGAGATGACAGAAGCTCGGAGCATATCTTCCAAAATTTGATTGACTCGCTCTACTTGACCACTTGATTGAGGATGGAAGGCGGTGCTAAAAGAGAGACGAGTTCCCATAGCATTTTGGAAACTTTCCCAAAATCGAGAGGTGAAGAGACTCCCACGGTCTGATTTAATTTCCAATGGGACACCATGAAGAGACACTATTCGGGAGATGTATAAATCAGCTAGCTGGCTAGCGGTGATACTCTCACGAACAGGTAGGAAATGGGCTACTTTGGAAAGACGGTCGATCACGATGAAGATAGCATTATTCCCTCTCTTGGTCTTGGGAAACCCAGTAATGAAATCCATACTGATTTTATCCCATTTCCACTCAGGAATAGCCAAAGGTTGAAGGGTGCCAACAGGCCATTGGTGCTCTGCTTTAACACGACGACAGACATCGCAACTAGAAATGTATTGAGCAATTTCTCTCTTCATCCTAGTCAACCAAAACCTCTGTCGTAGGTCTTGATACATCTTAGTACTACCGGGATGAATGGTGAGAGGGGATTCATGAGCTTCCTTAAGGATCATCTGCCTCAGGTTTCGTGCCTTGGGAACCACTAACGGTTTCCAAAGTATACGACACCTTGATCATCAACGAAGAAACAATTCGCTACTCCTTTCTTAATGTTTCTCTTAATACGGGAGATTCCCAGATCTACCTTCTGTGCCTTGATGATCTGATCCGTAAGGGTAGGTTTCGCCACCAGGGTGGATAGGAATCCTCGAGGAACAATGTGAAGATTAAGCTTACAAAGTTCCTCATGGAGAAGTGGTTGACTTTGTTGTAACATCAGGTTGTTACAATAGGATTTACGACTTAGTGCATCAGCCATGACATTGGCTTTGCCCTGGGTGTAAGTTATTCCTAAGTCGTAATCCGAGATCAACTCGACCCAACGTCTTTGCCTGAGATTCAAATCCGGTTGGGTGAAGATATATTTCAAACTTTGGTGATCAGTGAAGATCTTGCAACGATTACCGAGAAGGTAATGTCGCCAAGTTTTAAGTGCATGGACTACAGCTGCAAGCTCTAGATCATGTGCGGGATAATTTTCCTCTTGTGGGTGTAATTGTCATGAAGCATAGGCAATTACCTGACGATCTTGTATGAGTATGCAACCTAGTCCTTGTCGCGAGGCGTCGCAATAGATAATAAAGTCCTTGGAGAAATCTGGTGGTACCAGTATGGGAGCAAATGTCAGGTGTCTTTTCAGTTCCTGAAAGCTGAACTCGCACTGTGGGGTCCACTCAAACTTTTTATCTTTCTTGAGGAGTTCAGTTAGAGGTTTAGCAACCTTGTAGAAATTCTCGATGAAGCGGCGGCAATAGCTCGCTAAGCCAAGGAAGCTCCGAACTTGCTTGACCGTCTCAGGTGGAGTCCAATCAATGACGGCTTGAAATCGCTCGGGATTGACAGCAATACCCTTACCAGAGATTACATGGCCTAGATAGGTCATTTCTGACAACCAAAATTCACACTTGGAGAATTTGGCATAAAGGTGATGCTCTTGAAGTTTCGTCAATACCAGCCTTAGATGTTCGGCATGTTCCTCTTCATTCTTAGAGTAGATGAGTATGTCATCGAGGTATACTACGACGAATTTATCCAAATACTCCATGAAGACCGAGTTCATTAATCGAGAGAAGGTGGCGGGGGCATTGGTTAAACCGAAGGACATAACGGTGTACTCGTATTGGCCATAACGAGTAACAAAGGCCGTTTTGGGAATGTCCCCGTTTCTGTTTTTGATTTGATGGTAGCCCAACCTCAAATCCATCTTGAAAAAGACTGAGGATCCAGCGAGCTGGTCATACAGATCGTTGATCCTGGGAAGCGGATACTTGTTCTTGATGGTGACCAAGTTGACAGGTTGGTAATCTACAACCATCCGATCCGTTCCATCCTTCTTCTTGACGAAGAGGACGGGGCAAGCCCAAGGAGAGGAACTAGGATGGATGAAACCCTTTTTCAAGGACTCATCGAGTTGGTTCTTAAGCTCGGCTAGTTCTAAGGGTGCCATCTTATAGGGTCTTCTAGAAATTGGAACGGTTCCTGGAACAAGGTCTATCACAAACTCGACATCCCTGTCAGGTGGAACACCTGGCAGTTCTTCTGGAAAGACATCCGGAAAGTCCCGGACTACTGGAATATCTTCAAGGTCTGGAAGGGGGTTGGCATTTAGGGAGTAAAGCTGGCGCTTGGCCACTCGAGTTAAGACATTGACTGTCTTGCCCGATGGGTGAGTAAGTTGAACGGTTCTAGTGGCACAATCAATCTTAGCATAATGAGCTGACATCCAGTCCATACCCAAGATGATGTTTATGTCCGAGGACTTTAGAGCTATTAAGGATGCAAGGAAAACAAGTCTATCGACAAGAATTTCGTTCCCATGGCTTACTCTAGAGGTTTGCTATCTAGAGCCAGGGGTTTGAATTTCCATGGTAGTGGGCATGTCACAGAATGTTGTATTATGCAATCGAGCATAGCTCTCAGATATGAATGAATGAGATGCTCCAGTATCGAAAAGAACAGATGTCGGATGGCAATTAACAAGGAGCATACCAAGGACGACGTTAGGATCCTCATGAGCCTCCTCGGCTGAGACACAGTTGACATGGCCACGTGCAGTGGTGACCGGCTTGGCGTAGAATGTCTTTCCCGCTGGCTTACCACGGCCAACGGACTTTCCAGACTGATTGGGGTTGTTGTTCTGGGGACACTCTCGACTATAGTGACCCGGCTCTCCACACTTGAAACATGTCACAACATTGGGGCGTGGAGCAGCATTAGCAGCGGGGCCACCATAGGGCTTGGACGGTGCAGACTGCTGGTTGGGGCGAGGCGCCTCAAAGGATGGCCTCGGAGTGAACCTGGGTGGTAGTGCTGTGCTTGGAATCCACACCCGGCGCTTCTGAGATCCAGAGCCAGATGAAGAGCCAAAATCACAAGAGTGCTTGCGTGAAGCGTCATAGTCAGACTGGCCTGTCTCAGCACTGATGGCTTTATTGACCAACTTCTGAAAGGAGGTGCACTCGTGCAGACGAAGATCGCGGCGAAGCTCAGGGTTAAGTCCCTTGCGGAACCTTGCCTGCTTCTTAGCGTCGGTGGATATCTCTTCAGGAGCATATCGTGCCAGATTCCCAAATTCACGACTATATGCATCCACAGTCAGTCTTCCTTGGGTGAAATTGCAGAACTCTTCCCTCTTGCGATCTATGAGACCTTCCAGGATGTGATGCTCACGGAAAGTCTCACTGAATTCAGCCCAAGTAGTGATTTGGCCGACCGGGCGCATAGCTTCAAAGTTTTCCCACCAAAGGCTAGCAGGGCCTTCGAGGTGATAGGCAGCATAAGTAACCTTGTCAGCTTCGGCTACGTTGGCAGAACATAGCTTGTGGGTGATGCTACAAAGCCAGTCATCCACGTCGAGGGGCTCGATGGAATGGTTAAACTTTGGTGGGTACAACTTGATAAAGTCATTGATTGACACCAAGTCATTTCGCTGATGGCGTGTAGTGTTCTGCTCAATCCGCTCCAGCAAGCGGTTAGTCTCATGCTTGTTTCTTTCCGCCTCCAGCATCACTTCGGCCAGAGAAGGCGGGTGAGGCAGATTTTCACCCCTAACTGCACTGGCTTCCCCCTGCTCCGGGGCAGCAGGGTTGCTACGGGTGTTGACCATCCTAGGAGAAAACAAAACAACAGTTTAGATAAGGGTGGCACAAACTTAGCAAGGAAGTGCAGAATGTAATGGATAACATGGAATGCTAAGATGTTCGTTGCACGACATAATAATATAGAAACTGCCATATATATACCATTGGTCATACACATCGTACATAGTTTAGTACAAGCCCAGGCTAGAGTACAACTATGGTGAAAGACATTACATCTCATCGAAGGCATTCCAAGCTCCTATACATTATTTTTCTACACCTCCGGAACGTGATACACACCAAGTTGTATCCCACGGCCGCGCAGGACTGTGGAGAATACAACTACTACAATACTAGAGAAACTACTACTAGCTCAGACGGCTCCGTAGTAATCCTCATAGAAGTCGCCACCAAAGCCTGGAAGTGGAACATGATCATCTGGGAACAGACTGTCCTGCGGAGCCTGCGGACCATAGGGACTCGGATGTGGCCTTGGTCCCATAGGTGGTGGCAGACAGGGACCACGAGGAGGGGTGATGCCTCCTACATCGCGCCACTCCATACAATCTGGCAATCCAGACCGTACAGGGTACAGATCCCTCAGATCCATGTACCCTGCCTGCACCGCAGGTGCAAACCGAGTCAAAGTGGCCCAGTGATCAGCACGAGAGTTGAAAAGCTCCATATGCAAGGCCCGATTTTCGCGGCCCTTATCCTCGAGCATCTCGGAAGTGGTGTGGAGTAGTGACTCCTCATGTGTAGAGTCATAGTACAAGGCCTGATAGTACCCCTGTGCTCCAGGAAGTGAGGCTGGCATGAAACAGAAGTCGGTGTTCTGTAGCAAGGCAGTCCTGGCTCGAATGATAGTCATCATTGAATAGGCTGCATCCTGGACAAACATCTCAATAGTGACCCCAAGTCCATAGGAACAGTGAAGGGGCTCAGTGGCTCCAGGATAAGAGGGATATATCCTGACGGTACAGAGGTACTGGCTCTGGTTGAAGTCTCTGAACTGCTCCTCGACGGTATATTCCGGATACCAGCGATAGCCTGACTCAACCATCACTCGAACCAACATGGTCGTGTGGCCGGGCACATCAAGGCACCGGGTCAGATGAACCACTTGGTTCTGCGAATGGGTGGCCATCTGAAAGCATAGAATAATGCAAAGGCATTAGAATTTTCTAGGGGAAATCGGACAGCATAACGGCTGTAAATGCTTCGAAAAGATTTGATACATCCACAATAGTTTGCAATACCACTCAAAAATATCATATAAAGGTTCTGATTCAACTGGCAACATACTAAAAGTAGTAGAAACTGTACTGAGGCTTGTAACAACAATCCTATAAGCTACTATGGATTAGTAACACGTGAACCTGATAGAAGAAGAGAGCCTAGTCCTTAACCCACGTTGAATGAGAAGAGAATGACTCAGATTAGAGGGCATAAGGTAAAGGAGTAAAAGAGCCTTACGTTCCCTCCCACAATCAATTCCCCTACATATAACAAAAGCATTTCTAGACTCGACATCGACCAGTTTGGCTCAACGAACCTACCGGCAGTCCGGCTCTGATGCCAACGATGTCAGGACCCCGATTCCAAGTCACATAGATCTAGCCGGTAACATCTCATATCACATTGCGCCCTCACGCACGGTATCCCCACGGGTGTCGCCTTACCATGGCCCGGGACCGTTTGCGCCTTTTGGCTCACGTATATGATAGTGTCGCTAGCATCCATATGACAGAGAACCCGGGCCGACATGGCTAGTCGTGAACCCAAAGCGGCACAGACCTATGGGGACATGCATACATGAATCACATCGAGCATGTTGGTTATCAGCGAGTGAATCCTGGCTGTATCACTGGGCTAACAGGACTCCGGGGAACCCGGGCTGTATCTGGCTAGGCAGGACTCTGGAAGTCACCGCGTGACATTTCCCCGAAGGGACAGACATAGGAACGAAGTGAAACACATGCCAGCCAGTCAAGTGCCCGGAGCAGTAGTACTGGGCTAGCAGGACTCCGGTCAACCGGGCTGTAGCGGACTACTATGGCTCGAGGAGCACTAGACTACATTTCCCCATAAGAAAGGTTGCCAAGGATAAACAACTAGATTATCGGATCCCACACATACCAAGCATTTCAATCATACACACAATATGCTCGATATGTGCAAATACAACATGGCATCACAACAAAACTCTACAACTCAAGTACTTTATTTAAAGGCTCAGAGAGCCATACATAACATGTTCATACAGGTAGGGGTCACATGACCCGACACTCAAGTCATACAAGCATACAAGCACATGCGGAAGCAAATACTCTAAGTACAGACACTAGAAAGAAAGAAGGCTTCTCGAAGCCTGCCTATCTACATAGGCCCCTCCATGGCCAGGATCACCACCTGGGTGGCAAGTCACTCATCGACGTCGAGATCTACATAAAACCCATCGGAGGGTGGTGTTGTCGTTTGAAAACAGTAATTAAGCAAACATGAGCACAAAGGTACTCAGCAAGTCATACATCAGAACCTACTATACATGCTCATTCTCAAGAAGGTGGTGGAGTTATTGCAGCAAGCCAGCTTTGACTCTTGGCTAAGCTATCCTACGGGACACCACTAGTAAAATAGTTTTCGCACACGAGTCCACTAATCACCAACACAATACTCCACGGGGACACCACTCAGCAAGGTGGTGGAGTTATTGCAGCAAGCCAGCTTTGACTTTTGGCAAAGCTATCCTATGGGACACCACTAATAAAATAGTTTTTGCACACGAGTCCACTAATCACCAACACAATACTCCACCGGGGATCCTCCCTCGTCATCCTACGAGAGGGCCATCCTCGGTACTCACACTTATCTTGAGTCTTTTAGTAGTATCCATTAACTTGTCTATGAACTGTATAGGCAACCAAGTAGTCCTTTACCGCGGACGCGGCTATTCGAATAGATGATGTTAACCCTGCAGGGGTGTACTTCTTCATACATGCTTTCACCACTTACCGCCGTTTACACGACATGTACTCGGCAACCTTCAAGCGGAAGCCCAACGAGGGTGTCGGCCACGGCCTACCTAAACACTCAAGTCTCTAGTCTAGGTTTATTGCCTATCCAGGTTCCATCCACAGGGAGTCCGGCCGAGGTTTCCACATATGGCCCCGAACGATGTGAACAGGGTCCTGAGACGCCAAACGGGTGCCCGGCATACCCGGCCACGGTGTATCTACCGCAACATAGCCCACCCCTAGGGTCAGTGCTACGCACGGCCGCCAACACATAACCTACAAACACCAGAAACTATTTGCAACTCCTGGACAGAGTACAAGGGTGATCAAGAAGCCGAGAGGTCCATTGGTTTCGGTCCCAATGTATGGTAGTAACTGAATCTTAAATCACACATACAGATCTCAGTTCTTATGGACGGCCTCAATGAAACAACCCACCATGTACTCCTACATGGCCTCTCATCGATACCTTTACCAAATCATGTTCAACACATTCCTCACATTATCGACATGATCATTTCACTCTAGCCCATCACCCAGATGAACCAGACCTGACACAACTCTAAGCATAGCAGGCGTAGCAAGGTAGGAAACACAAACATGGCTCAATCAACTCCTACACATTCTAGTGGGTTTCATCTAGTTACTATGGCAATGACAGGTCATGTAGAGGATAAGGATTCAACTACCGTAGCACACATCAGTTTGAAACGATGTTGTCTTAATGCAGTAAATGAGAGCAGAGGCGAGAATATGGGATTGTATCAGTATGATCAATGGGGCTGCTTGCCTGATGGAGTGGTAGTAGGGTACTGCCCTTCAGTTGGATACTCGGAGATATCCTCGGAGGCAGAACCTACCACGAAGGACACACAGAACATAATCAACACATGACAATATGCAACAATATGATGCATGCTATGACATGGCAAAATGATGTGTCCTGCCTAATGCAACGTGAAACAAGTTGAAATGGGTCCATCTGAACCAAAGATTCAAATGGAAGTTAAAGATCTTATGCATAATAAGTGTGTTAGCTTGTTTCACCTAAACAGCAAGGTTAAGGTGGTTTGTCATGCATGAAACCGTTACAGATGGATAGATTGAATTTTTCTGATCATTTTTCATATATAATTTGTTTGATTTGGAGCTATGGTTGATTTTTTATGATTTTTAGAAGTTTTGGCTATTTTCTGGAATTTCCTATATAAAAATAAATCCAAAAAATGAATAATTGCGTCAGCACATCGTCACTGTGACGTCAGCGAGTCAAAGGCGCCAGGGCCAGTCAAACCTGACTGGTGGGCCCTATCTGTCAGTGTCTCAGCTAACTAACAGGATTAAGTTAATACTAACTAACTGTCAATGGGGCCTGGGCCCACATGTCAGTGACCTAAACTAACTATATTTAGTTAGCACTAATCCTAAACTAATTAACAGGCCGGCCCCACCTGTCATAGGCTCAGGGGGGAAGTCAACTTGGGCCCACACGTCAGTCCACGGTCAAAACGTGGTCAACTCGCCGGCGGCTTGACGCCGGCGACGACAGATGCGGTGGAGGGGCTTGGGTTTTGCCCACAATCGACCAAACCGACTGCGGTTTGGTCCTATGCATAGCTTGGGGCAAGCCACGGCGTTTGGTGTTGGAAGTGGAGCTCGGGGAGGCCGGGAACGACGCCGGCGACGGCCTTGGCGGTCGCCGTAGTTCGGGCGAGGATAAACCCGAAGCTACGGGGCACGGCGAGGCGCGGGGAGTGGTGCGTTAGGCTCCTGGGAACATGGTGAGTGTGGTCACGCGCTTGGAATCGAGCCTACGCGCTTGTGGCCACGGTGGCGACATGGCCGGCGGAGTTGAGCTCTCGGGCTCAACAGAGCCCGCGGTTAGAGGGAGGAAACGGCAAGGAAAGAGAGGGGAATGGAGAAGGAGCTCACGGGGAGTGTAGCGGTGGCCTCAGCGAGCTCGGGGAGGCATCAGGGGCGGCGTACGGTCCCCGGCGATCTCGGCGGACCGAGGTGGAAGAAGATGGCGCTAGCGGCGTTGCAGTGCGTCCGAGGCGTCGCGGCTCGGCCGTGAGGAAGAAGAAGACGTCGTTGGTGCTCGGGGACACATCGAAGAGACGAGAGGGGGTCGATGGCCGCGGTGAATGGCGACGGTGGCGACGAGTTCCTCTCGGGAGGGGATGGGGAGAGAGCCAGAGGGGGAGAGGGACACGGGGAGAGTGGGGAAAGTGAGAGGGGGACGAGGGAGAGTGCGTGGCACTCGTAGACGACGTACTGGGTGTCGGCAGAAGCAGGAGGTGGCTGGCGTGTGGCTGCGGCCGCTGGGCACGCGCCTCTCGTCTTCCTGGCGAGAGGATGGGGATGACTGGCGGTAGCCAGTGGGCTGGGCCGAGCTGGGCCAGGCCAGGGCGACAGGTAAGCTCTAACTCTCTCTCTCTCTTTTCTGTTTTGCTTTTATTTATTTCCTGCTACGTGTATTGAAATAGAATAAATACTATTTAATTTCCAAAAACTCTAGAAATATTCAGAGGCACATTTGGGAATATTCTCAACTGCCTAAAAATGCTTCCAAGATTATTTGAGCACTTTAAAATATTTATAGCATTTAAAATGCCCAAATTCAAATACTTATGGCTTGTTCAAAAATCCAGAATGGCTCCATAAATTGCAAGACCATTTTTGGCAGAGGTTTTAGTCAAGACAAAAAATGGTGGGCTTTTATGAAGGGCATTTTGGGTTCACTGAAATTCCAATTGTTGGAAATTAGCATTTTCAGGGGGGTGTTGGGGTTGATTAGGCCCCATTTCAAGTTTAAAAGAAATTTAAACATGACGCACATTTTCATCCAATCCTAATGCATGACTAAAAGCAGGGATGTGACATTATTGCCCCATGGACAGAACCATTCCTGGCCTACCTAACTAGACAGGAACTTTCGGAGGACCAAAATGAGGCACGCTGCATAGTGCGGCGATCCAAGGCCTACAGGGTCCATGAGGGAGAATTATACAAAAAAAGCACTACCGGAGTCCTTCAAAGGTGCATCTCCGAAGAGGAAGGGCGGAATCTTTTGGCAGAAATTCACGCCGGACTCGGAGGTCATCACGCCGCAGCCTGGGCTCTTGTAAGCAAGGCCTTCCGTATAGGATTCTATTGGCCAACGGCCCGGGCAGATGCACAGGACTTGGTCCAACGCTGCGCCGGTTGCCATCTCTTTGCAAATCAAAGTCACATGCCACCTACCGCCGTCCAAACAATCCCCATTACATGGCCCTTTGCGGTCTGGGGGCTTGACAGGGTTGGACCCCTTAAAGGGGGAACCCACAAGAAAAAATACTTATTGGTCATGGTGGATAAATTCACCAAACGGATAGAGGCCAAACCTGTTAAAACAGCCAAATCCGGACCGGTGATAGAATTCATATCCAGGGTTGTACATCGTTATGGCGTCCCCCACAGCATCATCACTGATAATGGCACAAACTTCACGGCCGACGAGGTAAAACTCTGGTGCAGCAAAATGGGCATCAAGCTGGATTATGCTTCAGTCTATCACCCACAAACCAACGGTCAAGTTGAGCAAGAAAACGGTCTTATAATGAGTGGCATTAAACCCAGATTAGTGCGCTCCTTAACAGAGTCTAACACGCACTGGGTAGAGGAGCTCGACTCCGTACTCTGGGCGCTGCGGACCACGCCGAATCGTAGTATCGGATATACACCCTTCTTTATGGTGTACGGCGCAGAGGCAGTCTTGCCTTGTGACATAATTCATGACTCACCTCGATTGTGCATGTACGAAGAAAGAGAAGCCGAGCTCGATCGGCAGGACAGTTTGGACACCCTGGAGGAGGAGCGCGACATAGCCAAAGCCCGTTCCGTATTTTATCAGCAACAGGCTCGCAGATACCAAAGCAGAGAAGTACGGGCCAAAACTTATAACGTTGGTGAACTAGTTCTACGCCTGCCGGATAAGAAAAAGAACAAGCTCGAGCCCAAGTGGGAAGCTCCCTTCATTATTGACCAAGTTCTGACCGGTGGAGCGTACCGACTGCGGGATGCACCGACTAGTCGACTCGAGCCGAACCCATGGAACGCGGCCAGGCTCCGAAGATTCTACGCCTAGCACCGGACTCTATGTTAGTCCCCTCCATTTGTCCATTTTCTGCATATACATTATCTATCTTCTTTCTCTTTCTTTCTTTCTTTCTTTCTTTTATTATTTCTATAGGCCTTCAAGGGTCACCTTGTGCCTCACTTGCACATTACAGATGCACTAGCCGCACTCTTCATACCTGGGGGCTTCTTTCACAGAAGCTTAAATTATTTATCTGGGCCTCATGCCCCACACATGCGTTATACTTCCGCATGTACCATTTTTCACCATTATATGCATCCATATGACTTAAGTTTTGGCCAAGCTGGGTTGTCTGGCTCTTGTATTTATGCCCTACGTTCCCGTTAATTCGGCTAGGGCATAAGGGGAGCACCTCCACGATTGTTACTGTCGGGTCAGTCGTATGTGTATCTCAGACTCGATGAAGCCGAAAGCTAGCATTCTTAAGGGAATATTCGGTCGGTGAACAAAAGATGATTTTTATTTATTGTCCATATCTACCCCCAGATGTTTTTCCTGCGTTTCCTATCGCAGTCCGGACATGCACTTTAGGGCATGCTTACCCAGGGAAAGGAACCCTTAACGGAACTATTCTCCCTGGAAGATGTTTCTTACTACCCATGTAATATAACATAACTAATTGGGCACTTGTCTGATAAAGCACTAATGACCCCTACACCTGGTCTCCACGCATACCCCGGTTCTTATATAATTGAGCGGGTATTTGGATACACTCCGGACTATTGGGCCCGGAGGTTGAAGCGAAAAGGTCCACAACGACAAATGATCTACAATCCGGCTAGAAGGCATTATACATGTCACTTTAATTACATAGTCATGCAGACTGACTAAACTCCTCTTCTATACCATCCAATAGGCGGTCTAGCTTACAATCCTGTTGAGAATACTTTGCGGCTAATTCTACTTGCCCATAAACTAAGCTAACGGGGATCTCTTTTTCGTCGGGCCCCACATGTCCGACCTCGGCCATTTGATTTGGGTCTGCCTTGGTATACCGCGTCTTCACCATGGCCCAAGCTTCTCTGGCACCCTGTCGGCAGGCTGATATCTTCCATAATCGGAAGCGCCGCCGTGCTCCCTTGAGCTTCTCTGCAAGCTCGGCAACGCCCTCTGGCAGGGAGACGGATGGCCACAAGGCCTGGGCAACACCCTGCATCACCTGTCGAACTTGTTCGTGCAGATGTGCCAGCTCGGACAGAAGATCACCCGCAGACCCGGGCATTTCCTCCGCGGGATGATCCGTCAGCATAACTACAGACATAACGCTGTTAGTCGGCTTCTTCGCCGAACTCCTTTAAAAGGATTCATTCAAGCACTTACTGAAAATGCCGCGCCGAAGCCGCTTATTCTCCTTCTCGGAGTCTGCAAGCTGGCCCCGAACATATTTTAGTTCCACGCTCAGCTTAATATTGGCATCTTGGAGATTGTTTTTCTCCTGCCTAACCTCAATCAGCACGCATTTGCCAGCCTCTAGCTGTCGCATAACATGCTGGTCCTCCGGATTCTCTCCGGATTCATCTACAACATCTGTTGTTAGATCTGCAGCCATGCCGCATGTTATATGGTAACCATCATTCTTTAAAGTAAATGTTACTAGCAGGTGACTTTTTCGGTTCCTGCAATGCGGCCACAGTAGCCCGCAGTCGGGTCTTGCATTCCTCCAGCTCCTGTGACAGCCTAGTATTCTTCTCTGTAAGAACCTGCACAATAAAGATGATCCTTAAATCAGTTCTGCTAACTGTTTCAAGTCTCAGGGGCTACTGATACATATAAATCATCAGATTTACTCACCTGTACATCCTTTACATACTGATTCGTGGCTCTGGCTAGACCATCTTGAGCAGCACGGAGGTACGCCTCTCCAGAATTGAAGGCGTCAAACGCCTCTGGTGAGAAACAAGCGTCATGGAGTACGGCCCGGCGGCGCCTATGATTCATGGCGCTTTCCACTTCTGAGTTTGTAGCGGATAATCTATCTGCATCCTCTGTAGGGGGATTATCCGGCGCCTGCCCCATATCGGCTTCTGCCTCCATGTCCGGTCCTGGCGCCCAACTGGTGGAAGCGTGATTGGCAACATCGCCGGACATATTCCAGCGAGCGTTTTTTCTGTTAAAGAAACGCGGACATCATTACATTTTGAGAAAGACGACAACCACGTAGCAGGGTTTTTCTTATACCTTTGCGTTGGCGTCTCTGTCCTGACTGCCTTCCTTTTGGGCCTACCCGGCCTCAGTGCCTCTTGTTGGCGAGTTGCTGCGGGTTCGGCAGGGCGTCCCGAATGCCTTCCCTGTAAAAGATGCCATGTGTATATGGTGGGTGAAGTGCCTAAAAGGGGATCCTAGTTTTGGAGTTGGGATTTTTGGTTTTTCTTACTTGTGATGCAGGGAGTAGTCTGGGATAGTCGGCCGTAATGGCCACCATGGCATCGTCGCAGTTTAACTGATAGAACTGTCGGTCTATCAGCTCCACGAATATAACCGAATCTTCTTCAAGTCCAGAGTCGAGGGCCCGCTCAGGGTCCTCTGGTTGTGTAGAATGGCTGCTGACCTCCTTTATGGCTTTTCGCAGTTCCTGTGGCAAAGTGGCAAGGTGAATACTTACGACAAAGAATGCGGAAAAAATGGGAGCAGGGAGATATAACTTACCCAGCTTGGAGGATTGTACATGGAGAATCCATCCCGTGGCTTGATGTGGGTGAACTCCTCTTCCTCACCCTTGAACAATTCGGACAGAATTTTTGCTAAAGCGGCAGCATTGTCCGGACCCTTACGCCCGTAGTGGGTGGCGTCATCCACCCCATTATAACACCACAAGGGGTGCCCACGGTAATGAAGTGGTTGCACTCCCCGCATTATGCAAATCGACATAACTTCGATTATTGTCAATCCTGATTGAGCCAGTGCTTTGATCCGGTTCATCAGATAGAGGACTTCTCTGTTGTCTTCCGCCTGGGGGCTCCGTGGACACCAACTTCGGTGCTTCTTCAGAGGAGCATTGTTGAACTCAGGAAGACCCCGTCGAACAGGGTCCGGAAGGGGAACATCCTCCATATAAAACCATTTTGAAGGCCAATATTCGGACGACTTCTTCGGGTTACCGGACAGGTATCTGGTATCGGCGATGCGCCATATTTCGGCTCCGCCCACTTGATAAAGTGATCTCCTCTGTATGTGAGGGACAAGGCAAAATAGCCTTTTCCACAGCTTGAAGTGAGCCTCGCAGCCCAGGAACAACTCGCAGAGAGCAACATAGCCGGTGATATGTAGAATGGAGGCAGGGGTGAGATTGTGTAATTGGAGGCCGTAGAACTCCAGGAGCCCGTGGAGGAACAGATGAATTGGAAATCCGAGTCCCCTTAGTAAATAAGGAACAAGGCAGACCCGTTCCCCCATGGAGGGACAGGGAAAGCTCTCCGCTTGCTCCCCGCCATTGTAGGGGGCAAGCCCGGCTCGAACGGGCACCATATACGCCGGAGGGAGAAATCCCTTAGTCTGCAGTTCGACTAATCGACTGTGCGGGATTGAACACCTCTCCCAATCACCGATCTTAGGGATACGGGGGCGGGAGGAGGAGCTGCGGAGGTCGGCCATGCTGGAATGGATCTTTCCGAAACGCGCTCTGATGGATTCTCGCTGGGGGAGGATGGTATGGATCGGATCTAAGAATCCCCATCCCTTTAATAGACAATTTATTTATCTGGCTAGGGGGGAGAATGTAAAAATGCCCTGGCGCCTCGTATTCATTCGACGCGTGGGAGAAAGCCCTTATTGGGCATAGGAGCCAAGAGGTTCAACATTTATGGAGCCGGACACTGCTTACGAACACTTGAAAATTGGAGAAGAACCCGCCTTGCAATGCCGAAGACAACACTATGCGCCGAACTCATCGTCATTGAAGCCTGGTTCGGGGGCTACTGAGGGAGTCCTGGATTATGGGGTCTCCGGACAACCGGATTATATCCTTTGGCCGGACTGTTGGACTATGAAGATACAAGATTGAAGACTTCGTCTCGTGTCCGGATGGGACTCTACTTGGCGTGGAAGGCAAGCTTAGGCAATACGGATATGTATATCTCCTCCTTTGTAACCGACCTTGTGTAACCCTAGCCCCCTCCAGTGTCTATATAAACCGGAGGGTTTTAGTCCATAGGACAACAGACAATCATACCATAGGCCAGCTTCTAGGGTTTAGCCTCTTCGATCTCGTGGTAGATCAACTCTTGTAATACCCATATCATCAAGAATAACTCAAGCAGGACGTAGGGTTTTACCTCCATCAAGAGGGCCCGAACCTGGGTAAAACATCGTGTCCCCTGCCTCCTGTTACCATCTGCCTTAGATGCACAGTTCGGGACCCCCTACCCGAGATCCGCCGGTTTTGACACCGACGGTAGCCCTCTTGGAGAGATGTCTCCGGTGGCTGTCCCACAAGCTAGTCCTCAACCTATGACGAGGAGGTATTTTTTCTGTCTTAACTTTAATATCTCTACAATGTGGCATGTTTTTACATTAAACATTTTTTTGGTGTAGTCAATCATCTCCTCGTAGCCCTCTTGGAGGGATGTTGCCATTGGGTGTCCCACAAGCTACCCCTCGACCTATAACGAGGAGGTAAATTTCATTTGGCTTATCTTCAATATCTCTACAAGTGTGGCATGTTTTTATCCTAAACAATGGTTTTTTTCTGTAGTCAATCATCTCTTCGTAGCCCTCTTGGAGGTACATCTTCATTAGCTGTCCTACAAGGCAGCCCTGGTCCAATCACAAGGAGGTGAAAAACAAATCTGATGTTTTTATTGAATTATGTATAACATTGGTCTTATTTTTAATGCATGAAATTGATGTATTATGTAGGCAACTTTCTATGGAAACATGGACTCCCGCTTCTCCAGCAAAAGTAGTTGTGAAGGCCACAAAAGGCTCACGCCGAGGAAGAGAAAAAGAGTGTAGCATGCCATTCTATGATCATGTTATGTGTTTAGTGATCTGCATTGAGTTCATGCCACTTCTTCAACAAAGTTGATGTTTTTGATTGAATTCTGTCTTTAAATGTCTTTTCATCTTCTCGTGTGTGTACTGAGATGGTTATTCATTTTATGCTTCTGGATGCAACTTGTCACACAATGACTCACCTTATGCTTCAAATATAAATTCATATTTATTAATTCTGGATTGTCATATATATTCTTGTGATATGTGAAAATGGTACAGAAATATAGAGAGGTCATGTCAAAATTTTATGTGAAAATGTTATTGAAATTTTGATTATATTCATACCAACAAAATTATATATCATTACATGTTAGATCCCAATCTGAATTTTGATTACATACGTATAGACAAGCATTCGTATCTTCTTACAACAGTTGCTACAGCCATCAACACATAATAAAATTTGTAGTTTGTGTCGCTAATATTTGAGCCATATGCTAACAAAGCTAGCAACCTGAGCAACCAGCAGCTACAAACTACAACTGGTGGAGCAGCCAACATGTACAGCGACCACTTCTCCAGCCAGCACAACAATGAGCAGCTACGTACGTCTGGACAGGAACGCGCTACATAGGTACGGGTGGCAAGTGGGGGAGGAGGAACGGCAAGATGGTGCTACAGGAAAGGAGGCACGGCGAGACAGCGACTCGCCGGGGAGCTGGCACAACGAGGTGGTGGTGTCGGGAGGAGGAACGACGAGGCGGCGTGGTGCTTCGTTCTGTCATGGTTTTTTACGACCAGGAAACGGCCTGGGAGCAATTTCGTCCTAACAAAAGTGAGTTGTGGGTCTGGACGTGGAAAAGAAGGAAAAAAAACCAATTTATGGTATTTTGTCCAGCTGTTAGTCAAAGGTGTTCTATATAATCTAATAAAAAGAAAGGTGTGCTATAGAAGCAAAATCCCAAGAAAGATGTGGCATTTTCTCAATTTACCCTCCAACTTGAGAGGGAGGCAGACGCTGCGGGGCCTGTGGCGCCAGCAAGGGCGCGACAGAAATCTCGTCTTCACGGTGCACTCGTGACCGGGATCAATTAGTATAGGGTACCGATTTCACGGATTGAGTTCAGGGTTCAATTCTGATTAGCTGTAAGAATTCAAGGTTTACAAAAGACTTTACTCAATTGAGACGGCTCCCATAGTGGCATGGCACGATGGTCGACCGGACCGGACAAGAAAAGATGAAATTTAACATGTGGACCCGTACAGTCAGTGAGACTAGAGTGTGATCCCGGCCGGGATAGTTCTTTTTCCAACGCAACAATTTTTTTTGTGAATAGCGCCAAATTGGTCTAAACAAGGTTCACGGATAAGATTGAGCGAAATCGATGAGTACAACTTACAGACTTCAGAGATTTAAAGGTGGGGATTCATTTCAAACAAGCTCTACAACCTAAGATTTAAATTAGACTTCAAATGCATCACTAACAAACGTTGGTGTCATTTCCTCGTCTAAGAGCATCTATAGTCGGGCGCCACAAAATGGCCTCAAACACCCGGGCCACCCATTCGGTCACTGACCGGTCATGATTTTTTGATCTAGACGAACGTCTCATACATGCCTCAAACATCTGGGCTGATTGGCATACCTTATATCCAGCCCAAATATGGGGTGAATATGGGGTGGCCCGGGCAAGTCAGCCTGACAAGCCCGGCCCACCACCGATGTCCCACAAAAGACCCCATTCGTTCATCGCTCCGAAACCCAAACTCACTCACTCTCCTCTCTCACTCCATCATCTCCTCTTCCCGCACCGATTCTGATCGAATCCGGTGTAATGTCGAGCTCTGGCAGCCACACCGACTCCGAGATGGATCCGGACTATGAGCTTGCCCTCCGCATCGCGTTGGAGCGGACCAAGGTGGCGACCGGGGGCAGCCAAGGTTTTTGAGTCGATGAGTCGGCGAGTCGCTCAGGGGGGGCGACTCTAGACTAGTTGTGACTAGTCTAGACTCATGGTCGACGAGTCGACATGCGATGAGTCGACGTGAGTTAAGTAGTCAGGAGCAGACTAGCGGCAACTAAGGGAGGAGCCGCAGCAGCCAGCGATGGGAAGAGCAGACCTGTAGTAGCAGTAACCAAGGGATGAGAAGCAGGCAGCAGCACCAGGGGAGAAGGGGATGAGCAGCAAGCCAGGGGCAGCGGCTGCTGCAGAAGAGGGCTGGGTCGGGGAGGGGGGTGGAGCTGTTCGATCTAGGTTTCCAGACGCTCCAATCTTCCTTCAATATTGGCCCAGAAGCAATATTGGCCCAATAAGGCCCAATGAAACCCTAGCCTGCCTAGCTCAATCTGAACCATCTATATTCTCTAATCTTCATCGTCCATCCACTCTCTTCTTTCTCTCTCTCTCTCTCACCTGCTCCCCTTCCATCCTCCAGGAACGAATCGACAGCCGCAATGGCCTTGCTGCAGCTCCTCTTCCATGGCTTCTCTGCTTCCGCCCCTTCCTCTCCGCCTCCCCCATCCTTCCCTGCTCCGTTTTCTCCGCTCAGCTCCTCTTCCATCACAGATTGATCGAGTCGTTCGACTCAAAGACCGAGACTAGTCGGGACTAGTCGATCGAGTCGCTCGACTCATCCAATGATTCGAGTCGACAGGTTGAGTCAACCTTCATGTAACGACTCGTCGACTAGTCGACGACTAGTCGCGACTAGTCGTTCGACTCAAAATCCATGGGGCCAGCTCCGGATCTACAGCCTCGCCGCAACCGCAACTTCCCCGTCTGCGCAGTCGACGCCGGCCCTGGCCCCTCCCGGCCCGTGCGTGATACGTCTCCAACGTATCTATAATTTTTGATTGCTCCATGCTATATTATCTACTGTTTTGGACATTATTGGGCTTTATTATCCACTTTTATATTATTTTTGGGACTAACCTATTAACCGGAGGCCCAGCCCAGAATTGCTGTTTTTTTGCCTATTTTAGGGTTTCGAAGAAAAGGAATATCAAATGGAGTTCAAACGGAATGAAACCTTCGGGAACGTGATTTTTGGAACAAACAAGCTCCAGGAGACTTGGACCCTACGTCAAGCAACCAACAGGGAAGCCACGAGGTAGGGGGGCACGCCTACCCCCCCAGGCGCGCCCTCCACCCTCGTGGGCCCCCTTTTGCTCCACCGACATACTCCTTCCTCCTATATATACCTGCGTACCCCGAAACGATCAGACACGGAGCCAAAAACCTAATTCCACCGTTGCAACCTTCTGTATCCACGAGATCCCATCTTGGGGCCTGTTTCGGAGCTCCGCCGGAGGGGGCATCCATCACGGAGGGCTTCTACATCAACACCATAGCCTCTCCGATGAAGTGTGAATAGTTTACCTCAGACGTTCGGGTCCATAGTTATTAGCTAGATGACTTCTTCTCTCTTTTTGGATCTCAATACAATGTTCTCCCCTCTCTTGTGGAGATCTATTCGATGTAATCTTCTTTTTGCGGTGTGTTTGTTGAGACCGATGAATTGTGGGTTTATGATCAAGTTTATCTATGAACAATATTTGAATCTTCTCTGAATTCTTTTATGTATGATTGGTTATCTTTGCAAGTCTCTTCGAATTATCAGTTTGGCTTGGCCTACTAGATTGATCTTTCTTGCAATGAGAGAAGTTCTTAGCTTTGGGTTCAATCTTGCGGTGTCCTTTCCCAGTGACAGTAGGGGCAGCAAGGCACATATTGTATTGTTGCCATCGAGGATAACAAGACGTGGTTTTTATCATATTGCATGAATTTATCCTTCTAAATCATGTCATCTTGCTTAAGGCGTTACTCTGTTTTCATGAAATACTCTAGATGCATGCTGGATAGCGGTCGATGAGTGGAGTAATAGTAGTAGATGCAGGCAGGAGTCGGTCTACTTGTCTCGGACGTGATGTCTATACACATGATCATACCAAGGCGCTCTGGATTGCCCTTGAGCAGTCCGAGCACGAGGCGGCATAGGCAGCGACGGAGGCGGCTCAGCTCGCGAAGCTCAAGCGGCAATAGGACAGGGAGGTCCGGCAGCTAAAGGGTTTGTCATCCTCTCTGACAACAACGACGACAACGACTCCTTGTCTGACGACTCGGACGATCCGCCACCAGCCGCCATCGCCTACACCTGGGCTAGCGACCAGAATCGCAAAGGACCGGCGAGGAAGTGGTGAATCTCCGTTGTCTCCGTCTTCAATTTCTAGTTTTTAGTAATGCAGTTTATATTTGTCCGTCGTTTATGTGAACTTTGATGATCTGTTCGACATCCGTCGGTGATTGGAATGTGCATTTCTCTGTCTGATTCTATGTTTATGTGATGATCTACATTCTTTTATCTATGTCGCATGCTAGTATGAATATGAGGGGGCTGGATATGAGATACACGGATGTGGACAACAGGATTTGAGGAGTGCCCAATCAGTGCCTGCGGACGCGTCCGCAGGTGTTCGAGGGCCCAGAGTTGCAGGTCACGACTATAGATGCTCTAAATCAAACTAATCACCACCAGTTAATCCAACCCCATTTCAGGAAATGGACTGCAACTACAAACAAACATGACTAGTTCTTGTTTCTACTGTTCATGAAGCTCGACACGAGATCAAAAGGTCTAGCCGAGCGCCTAGAACGGCAGTGATCCGAGGCGAGCGGGGTGGGAGCATAGACATCGCGTAAGATACATACTAGGAGTAACCCAGCCTCCTTGGAGTTTAGCGCTTCTTGGCCGTTGGATCCCGTCCTTGATGTGTTTTCGTCCGTTCGATCGCGAGATGGAGGGGTATGGGCCGTCGGATCGAGGTGAGTCACTGTAGATTGAAACAGTGTCAAAACTTCGTGCCACCGCGTGTGAATAGCATGCCCCACCGAGGGCATTTTCGTCATTTCGCGTCCTGAGGTATAAAAGGGCCCCCTCCTATTGCAGCAACCGCCTCCCACACTCGCGTGCTGCCTCTTCTCTTCCTCCTGCCCGCCTCTGTCTCTCTTCCTCCAAACCCTAACCCTTAACCGCGCCCGCCTCCCTGCCCCGCCGGCCGCCGCCGTCGCTCGCCCAGGCACCCGCCCCGCACTCGCGCCGCCATCGTCGCCCCCTCTCCTCTTCCTCCCGCCCGTGCCTCACCGCGGCTCCCTCCCGGCTCCTCGTCCACGGCCTCGACGGCGGCCCCGTGCTCTACCTCGAGGCGCACCACGCTAGCCGAGCGCGCTACATGCTCTCCTACGACACCAGCCGCCGCATCTGCGTCTTCACCGAGAACGGCATGCGTCTGTCACCCGTGCGGATAGGACTCCTCCTCTTCCCTACCTCGGGGGCACAGAGATGCTGACGGAGAAGCCCAGCTGGGTTCGCCATGACGGCCTGCAGATCTTCTCCATCAACATCCAGCCGAGCGGCCTCCGCTTCGCCACGGGAGGTGGTGACCATAAGGTTGATTTCCCCCCTCTTGCTAATTTTTCTTGCTTGATTTGAGCTCTGTAGACCGGGAATTCGGCTTGGCTGTGCCAAGTTTGTTCTTTGCATTAGCCTGCAAGGTTTGGTGTTGTCGTTTCCGGCTCAGGGGAGTAGTGCCAGGCTCAGTTCTTTCCAGCCATGAATTTTGGCGTTGAGGCCAAGTGTGGATGGAAATAGTACAAATTAGTGTGCCGTAGCGCTTGCTCATTCTATATGTTGTTCCGTGCATAAGCGTGTGAGGTTCAGTGTTGTAGCGGTAATAGTTGCTCATTTTACATGGCGTTCTCTGCATAAGCTTGTGAGGTTCAGTGTTGTCGTTTCCGGCTTACAAGAATCTGTGGGGTTGTGTGTCTCAGTTGGTGCTGCTTCTCATTGTTGTCCTCGACTGAAGTTAGTTTTTGCTGTAGTATTAGGAACCTGTTATTTGGTGGCACTCTTTGGTCAAGCTTGAAATTTTTTGGGGCTCCAGCCTACCGTTCTTATGATGGTAATTGGGCCATTTTCCTTACTAATGGAAGGTAATTAATAGAAAGTTATGGTTCATGATTTATTTACTGAAACAGGGAGATGGGGTGGTAAGAAGAGAGGGTGAGGAATGAGGAAGAGGAGATCCTCCCGGCACTCATGGTGGTCGCCCAGATCCCAGCGGGGATGGCAGTCCAACATGCTCTGTGTTGTTCTAAAGGTGAGATGCCACCACCATGTTTTAGTAGCTCACATCTATCTGTACTCATTATACTGAACTTGTGTTAAAACAAGAATACTGATAACCTGGCCATCTTTATAATAAGAATAGGGTTGATGTATCTGCAGAATATATGAAGAATATTGCATGTGCAGAATACATATATGTTACTGCATCTACATTGAGACAGAACACTTTTGACACATTTGTAAAGCATCTACATTGATAACCTGGCCATCACAGAATACCTAAATCTAACGAATATATTATATGCCTTCAGTACCAGCTTAGGGGAAGTACAATATCGAATCTCTTGCTCCACCCACTAGGTTCCAGCCGCATTCCATTGGTTAATTTTATTTATAATAGTGTTGATAAGACAGTGTCACATGATACCTACAAGAAGTGAGTTTCTCTTAATTACATGAGAGTAAAGTGTGCGACTAGGCAGAAGCGTCTTACCTCGATGCGAGGGACGCGTTACGTGTTATATGGAGCAGGGGCGCACCTCCCTGATAATGCATACATGCAGTAGTTTAGATCTTCTAGGAGGATTACATCTTTGGGAGGAAGAGATAAGAGAGAGGTTACAATATGAGATATGAGATAAACATTCAAACAATCTACTCTATCTATCTCTGTCATGCGCCGGTGTGGGCTCAATGAACGTGACATGTTTACATGTTTGATACCCTCCCTTAATCACAACTTCATCAAGTTGAGATTATGCTTGAAATCCTCAAAGCTTCTGACAGGTAGGGCCTTTGTGAATCCATCTGCTATCTGATCTCTAGAATGCACAAGTCGAATGTCAAGTTGCTTTTGAGCCACTCTTTCTCTGACAAAATGGAAATCAATATCTATATGCTTTGTTCTGGCATGGAAAACAGGGTTAGCAGATAGGTATGTGGCACCCAAATTATCACACCACAAACAGGGGGCCTTGGCACTTTTCACACCAAGCTCCTTTAGCATGGACTGCACCCATATGATCTCATCTGTAGCATTAGCTAATGCTTTGTATTCTTCCTCTGTACTTGATCTAGAGACTGTGGCCTGTTTTCTTGCACACTATGAAATCAAGTTAGGGCCAAAGAAAACCACAAAGCCACCAGTGGAACGCCTATCATCTAGCCATCCTGCCCAATCAGAATCTGAGAAGGCACTCACAAGTGTAGATGAAGATTTGCTGAGATTGAGACCAATATTAAGAGTGTTTTTGACATATCTGACTATGCGCTTTGCAGCAGTCCAATGAACTGTAGTGGGTGCATGGAGGAATTGGCAAACTTTATTGATAGCAACTGAGATATCTGGTCTTGTAAGTGTTAAATATTGAAGTGCACCTACTAGACTTCTGTATTTCGTGCTGTCATCTTGGCTCAAGGGCTGCCCTTCTGTAAGAGATAGCTTTTCAGAACTAGACAATGGAGTGGGTGAGGGTTTACAACCTTGTAAGCCAGCTTTCTTCACCAAGTCTGTTGCATACTTTTCTTGGGAGAGATGAATACCATTCTCATGCTTCTTTACTTCTATGCCCAAAAAGTAATGCAACTCTCCAAGATCCTTGAGAGCAAACTCTGCACTGAGATCTTTCAAAAGTTCTGTGACAGCCTCATCGGATGAACTTGTAACAATAATATCATCAACATATATGAGAACAAATATGTGTGTGTTGCATTTATTGTAGATGAACAATGAGGTGTCAGACTTAGACGGGACAAAACCAAGTGTTTGCATTTTTTGACCGAGTCGTGAATACCACGCCCTAGGAGCTTGCTTCAACCCATATAATGCCTTATCAAGTTTGCACATGTGAGAAGGTGCATTCTTGTTTTCAAACCCAGGAGGTTGTTTCATGTACACTTCCTCTTCGAGAACACCATGAAGAAATGCGTTCTGTACGTCAAGTTGTCTGAGACTCCAGCCTCTGGAAATTGCAATAGACAACACGAGATGAATGGTGGCAGCTTTTACAACGGGACTAAAGGTGCCCTCGTAATCTATGCCATACCGTTGTTTAAAACCCTTTGCCACAAGTCTTGCTTTGTAGCGATCTATGGTTCCATCGGATTTTCTCTTGATCCTAAATACCCATTTACAATCAATAAGATTTTTACCTTTTTGTGGGGGAACCAAGTGCCAGGTTTTATTTCTTTTCAGAGCCATGTATTCTTCATTCATGGCTTTTCTCCAATGTTCATCACCAAGTGCTTCTTCAAGTGTATAAGGTTCACCTGGTTCACCTGTTGAACAAATCATACCATATTTTGTTACATGTTTATAATCAACAGGTTGAATTACCCCTTTTTGCAGCCGTGTACGCCATGGTGACTGCACAGAGGATCTCGTGCTACGTACAGGAGTTTCTGCACGCGCCGATCCCAAGGAGGATTCGGGGGCAGCAGCGGTGTCCAGCGGCGGCAGATCTTCTGTGGCAGGGGACGAAGCAGCGACGCGCACGGGCGAAGCAGCAGGCGCAGAAGATCTGGGCTCATCATTACCCGTGGCCCCCCTGGCGCCAGCAGCGGAGTCCGCGCCAGCAGTGGTTGGGCCCGCGCCGGTCGGGCGATGCAGGTCGCGCCGCTTGTAGCAGACCGGTTGGACCGGAAAGCGGGCGCGCGTCGCTCCAGTCGGGGGCAGCCACGCGGTTGAGCGGGGTTGGTGCAGGGCGAGGGGCGCGGCGTCAGGCGCAGGAGCGGCCCGGTCGGGCGCAACCGAGACGCGGGCGAGCGCTGACTCCGAGGCAGATCCGCGCAGCCTGTCGTCAGACGCAGATCCCAGGGTTGATTCTGTCGGCCCTGCACGCACCGATCTCGAGGGGGATTTGTTCCCCGAGCTGGGACACATGAAATATTGTGCTGTAGCACCGTTTTCTTCAGGATTTTCACCGATTCCTTTCGAGTTTCCATTCCCAGATGCATTTGCACTATCTCCTGTATCATCACACAACTCATGCAGCATGGTGAGCGGGTTAGTCATCATAGAATCAACACATTTATCATCCCTTGAATCAAGGCCAGTGAGAGTGGATGGGAGAAGAAGAATTACTTTGCGAAGCAAGGCACCGGCATTTGGGTGGAGGTCAGAAAACGGAAACTTGGTCTCATCAAAAACTACATCGCGAGAAATGTAGACACGACCGGAGGAGACATCAAGACACTTGACCCCCTTGTGTTGAGCACTATACCCAAGGAACACGCACTGTTTGGAGCGAAACATGAGCTTTCTAGCATTGTAAGGACGGAGATTGGGCCAACATGCACAGCCGAAAACACGTAGAGAAGTGTAGTCTAGTTTGACATGAAGAAGTCTTTCAATGGGAGTTTCATGATTTATAACACGGCTAGGAAGCATATTAATGATATGAACAGCCATGAGAAAATCTTCATCCCAGAATTTAAGGGGCATGGAAGCACCAGCTAGGAGGGCTAGACCAACCTCAACGATGTGTCTATGCTTACGTTCGGCTGACCCATTTTGCTAGTGAGAACGAGGGCATGACACGTGATGTGATATGCCAAATGTTTGGAAAAAGGAATTGAGTTTCTCATACTCCCCCAGTCGGATTGGACGGCAATAATCTTGCGGTCAAACCTGCGTTCAACAAGTGCTTGGAAAATTTGAAAATCTTGAAAGACTTCGGACCTCTTCTTGAGAAGATAAATCCACGAGAATCTTCTATAGTCATCAATAAAGCTAACGTAATATGTGTATCTACCAACCGAGCTAGGAGCAGGGCCCCAAACATCAGAAAATATTAATTGCAAAGGTTGAGTAGAAACACTAGTTGATATGGGATATGGTAACTGATGACATTTTGCTCTTTGGCAAGAATCAAAAATAGTCTCAATGTTGCGCTCACCAACAAACGGGAGCTTATTTTTCTTAAGCAAACTTTCAACTAAGGAAAAAGAGGCATGTCCTAAACGATCGTGCCATCATGTGGACGAGAGCTTGATAGCACCACAAGCTTATTTATTTGATCTTCGAAACTCCGAAATCAACGGGTGAAGCCCTTGAACGCATCTACCTCGATAGAGAATTCTCCTCGTGGCCTGATCCTTAACCAAGAAGAAAAAGGGGTGAAACTCAATGAAAACATGATTATCAATGGTGATGCGATGAACGGAGAGAAGATTCTTATTGGCACTGGGAACATGCAAGATTTTCCGAAGATGAATTTTGCGGGAAGGGGTATGCATAACTGAGTGACCTATGTGACGTATGCTCATACCTTCACCGCTGGCTGTATGGATCTGATCCTTCCCATGATATTTCTCACCAAGAGTTACCTTCTCCAGCTCGCCCGTGAGATGGTTGGTGGCGCCACTATCGAGATACCAGTTGGTATCCACGCCATAGGAGCCATCGGCAGCCGCCGCCACCTTGTCATCTTCTTCAGATGTCGCCTCGTCCTCATCAAACCGGTACCAATAGTCTTTGGCTGTGTGGCCAGGTTTCCCACAGATTTGACAGCGAACGGCGTCAGGACGAGACCGGCCAGATCCACTGCGCCGCCCCCTGTTGCTGGTGGAGTTGGGACGACCCGAGTGTGAACCGGAGCCAGTGGCGTTGCTGGGGCCGCCTTGCTTGCCCTTGGGACGAGGAGGACCGCGGTGGCGACCTGAGTAGCCACCACGCCCGCGGGTGGCCGCGTTCGCAGATGACTTGAAGCCGCCGCCGGAGTTCTGGAAGTGGGCCACGGGCTGATCGAAGTTGCTGAGCATGGCGAAGAGCTCGTCGAGGGTGACGGGCGTGATGCGTGCGTCGAGAGCTGAGGCCAGGGGCTGGTAGTCCATGTCCAGCCCGTGCAGGATGGAGATGAGCTCGTCATCCTGGATGGGTTTGCCCGCCGCGGCGAGTTCATCGGCAAGCCCGCGCATGAAGGCGAAGCAGGCAGCGAGGGACCGGTTTCCCTTTTGAGCGTTGATGAGGGCGGTGCTGATGTTGTTGACGCGGCTCAAGGATTGCGACGAGAACATGCCTGCCAGCGCCGACCAGAGGCCGTGCGCGGTGGTGATCGCGGTCACCGTGATCAGCACCTCTTTGGAGAGGTTGCTGAGGAGGTAGCCGAGCACCTGCTGGTCGTCCCTGACCCGGATGGGGTGGAGAGGGTTGGGCTCGGACGTTTCCTTCCCATCCTTGTCTTTGGTGACAAGAAGGGGCGCGGGTTCGGGCATGGTGCCATCGGCATAGCCGAAGAGACCTGCCCCTCTCAGCTGGGGCGTGATCTGAGTACGCCAGAGCATGTAGTTCGTGCGAGAGAGTTTCTCCGGGACCTGGCCACTGAGGCTTGCGTGGGAGGTGGCGGAGGAAGACATGGAGGCTAGCGCTACTGGATTTCTGGAACCCTAGATGAGATTGGAAGAGGAGGCTCTGATTACCATGTGCGACTAGGTGGAAGCGTCTTACCTCGATGTGAGGGACGCGTTACGTGTTATATGGAGCAGGGGCGCACCTCCCTGATAACGCATACATGCGGTAGTTTAGATCTTCTAGGAAGATTACATCTTGGGGAGGAAGAGATAAGAGAGAGGTCACAATATGAGATATGAGATAAACATTCAAACAACCTACTCTATCTATCTCTATCATGCGCCGGTGTGGGCTCAATGAACGTGACATGTTTACATGTTTGACATAAAGAACAGATGACCGGATACATGGTTGAGTATGGTTGTAATCAAACTGCATATTCACTTGTGCTTTTAAAACAGGAAAACATGTTAATTCTTTTCTCGAGTTACTCTACAAAATAGTCATCTTGATGTGTGTATTGATATCTCCGGTTCTACATTAGAGGATTAAATGTATGTCTGTTACACAACGACTACTGCTTCACAACCCCCTCTTTTTATTCACTCTACTGCTTTAGGTGTGTGTTATTGCATCAATTGGTTACATCCTGTGGTCTTGGTGTCATATTTATATTGGTTTTATATGGTATTTTTTATATAATATACTGGGTAAGCATGCATTTTCCTCATGCGGAGCATACTTGCATAGATGTGGTTTTGTAGAATTCATTTTGTTTTCACTGAGAAAACCACATACTGCTGGAGAAGTATTTATTTATCCTCTTACTTTACATGTTCTTTTATTGTCGTGTAAACTGCTAGCCGAGCTACACTGCGGACTACAGAGTTGATCTGAATGTCTGCTATTCTAAGGTTCAATATATGATTCTTTCTGTCAGCGTTCTTCCTTGGAAACAAAATGAT
Source organism: Triticum aestivum (assembly GCF_018294505.1). NCBI lineage: Eukaryota > Viridiplantae > Streptophyta > Magnoliopsida > Poales > Poaceae > Triticum > Triticum aestivum. Next base: position 121,343,463 of record NC_057812.1, read on the forward strand.
CAAATCATCTTCTTGGGTATTTACTTCTCTTTCTCATGTTAAGTTAGCATTTTGGCGTTGTGTATTTTCAGATTGTGCTCCCACTAACTTTTTTAGCCCCTGTGCTAAAGGTGCATGTGTGGCTTGATTATGAAATTATGGTTATGAACACAAAGCTAATTGGTACTCTGTTCTACACTACTCTCCCTTGGAACATGATCTCGCAAAAGAGAGGAAGCCAAACATAGGTACAAGTGTTTTCCTTCGCCCAATCCAATGTATTTTTCTTAGGGCCGTTAATACATCATGTAACCCCACATAAATGGTTGGGAACCAGACTAATTTAATTTATTTTCAATACCCTCTCCAAAATATTGCGGATGCATGTATTAGGTAGGATTTATAAGAGTTGTTATGTATGTGTTCTGAATCCGCCAATGTCTTCAATTTGCAGTTCTGTCATATTTCTTAGTTCAAGCCCCTGAGTTAATGCTTTTAAATTTATGAACTCAAATAGTTCAATATTCAGTAAAAATGCACGATGATCTTTACAGATTATCTATTTTTATGTGGGACTTCTAAGATGATAGATTAACAATCAATAATGTGCACTAATTACATTTCTCTTTTTATCACTATATTTTATTAATCTTTGGTATCTACAAAATGTATGCATACTGATATCATAGTGTGGTCTGAATCGGGTGTGCTGCTTCTACTTGCATAAAAGCTGATATTGCCATGATCCTTAGTCATGTCTTCTTAAAATAAAGGGATTTTGCATGGACAGATGGAACCAAAAATCTTCGGAACCTGACAGCATTCATTTTTTTCTCCTGGGTGCTGCTAGATCATGTGTAACTAAATGTTCTTTTCCATTTAAGGTAATAAAATATCCACCTGCATTCATGCTAGTGTTAGCATTGCTGAAAGAAAGAAAAAGGCCCGCTTGATTCTAGCAGCCCTGGTTAATATGGCCAAACTGACGTGGGTGGGAAAGGGTGCCTGATCCTTTTATGTTACAAAATTATAGACTTATTCAGTGGTAACACGCAAGTGGTGGCTGGCCCTTTTCTATGTTGTTAGCTTTAGAAAATTGTAGAAGCTACCTTAGGCACATGTACCTTTCATAGGAGGAATTGTGCCCTTGCAATTGTTATATATCACTGCCTTTTAGTCCCGTTCCCAAAAAGTATGCATTGATGCTAGGTCCCTTTCTACAATATTATATCTACATGATTATATAATCTCTTGTATTGCTATATTTTTTGCAGGGGAACCATGCCCATGCAACGGTACTGAACAAAGTTGTGCACGTGGTCGTGGACACTCTACGCGAAAGAATTTGTATAAATATACAATGCTCTTTTTGAAGCCTCCTGGGATGATATTGGAAGGAACTCGAGCGGAAGGCCGCCGGACATGGAAGAAATGAGCCCAAGCCCAATGTAACTTTTCTCTCTCTGAAGCAATGCCTATTTATTGCTTTTGTGTTGGTACTTTCAGTTCTTTGAGATTCTTATGTGTGCAAAAACATCGGTGATGTGGCAGAGAAGGTGAAGTGTAGCAGCAACGTGAAAGTATGTACATAACAATTTGCCTAACAAATGAGAATGTCTAGGAACTGAAAAGAGTTCTAACATTTTGCTTTATGTCCATTGCACTACATACGAGAATAAAGATGCATTTGGTTACAAATACTCTTCTGATTACTATGTGTAAAAGTAATTGTTGGTTATACTAAAAATATGAGCTAATTTCTTCGTTATCTACTCACCCATGGTAGTGTAGGTTCGTGTTCTTGGATTTTGTTTCATTGTTTTTCTTTTTACCTTTTGGTGAGCCGGTGAGCTAATTTGCTATTTTCCTCTTGGTCTATTGCAGCAATTGGATGCTTCAGTGGATTTGAATGGGGTTCATTGTAGGCGAGTGCTTGAATTTGCGGCCTCACAGGCATCATTAGCTTCCCTTATCCCACACAAGTATTCTTCCTGAGAACTATGCTTAGATAGCTGAATGTATTATTGTGAACTACTAAACCTTTGCACTTTTGTTGTAACATACTGAACATTTGCACCATTGCTTTTCATTGTATAAATGTATGAAATAAAAAAATGTCTCATACCAGGTTGGATATTGCGGGGGAGGGTGGGGTGCGGCAAGCCGCACTTCCTATCTAGTGGGTATGATGGAAGCACAACGGAGGGCCCCGTTTGTCCATCGAGGCGGCACTCTGCTCCCGTCGCCGACACCACCACAAGCTGTCACCAATTGATGTGGCACCACCAACAACCATACCGCGAGTACGCAATTACGCAAGTATTCGAGGAGTACACGAAGGCTGATGTACGCAATAGCTACGGACGTCATTCAATTGCTGGCTCAATAGTTACAAGATTATTTCCGATGCCTTGTACGCCTATGTCTTATCAAATTCAAATCCTCTTTGAACAGAGCCACGACAACTTTTTGCATGAAATGGGATTCTAAGTTAGAGGTGAATCGTGCAATGAGTTATTCATCAGGGAAGTCTTGCGCCTTATAAAGAGTTGTGTGGTATACAGCGGCATGAAATCATTGCTCCTCCGGTAGCGCACTACCGGAATTGCCTCCTATGCCGACGGCCAGGGCCGTCGGCATAGCCCTGAGTCCCGTAGGGACAGACCTATGCCGACGGCCCCCGTTGGCAACATATACGTCGGCACAGCCAGGGAGGCCGTCGGCATAGAAAAGCCGTCGGGATATATGCTACGCCGACGGGGCCGTACATCTATGCCGACGGCCCCGGCCGTCGGCAACGATCGTGCCTAACGGCAGCCGCCGTCAAAAGTTTGCCCAACGACAGGTCGCCACGTGGCACCCCTATGCCGTCGGCTTAGTCAAAAACTACGCCGACGGCGAGTCCGTCGCCATAGGTTTGCCACGTGGCGACCAGGCGCTGCTCGTGGACCAGGGCTATGCCGACGGCTAGGCCGTCGACATACTCCTTCATATAGAGCTCCCAGTAGCTGACACGTGGGACCTATGCCGACGGCCTAGCCGTCGGCTTAGTTAAAAAACTGTCCCGATGGCTAGGCCGTCGGCATAGGTGCCACGTGTCAGCTACTGGGAGCTCACGCCAGCCCTATGCCGACGGCATAGTTTGCTTTTGATTTTTTTTTTCCTTTTTTCTGTTTGTTTTCAAATCAATTCAGTTCAAATAAGAGCACATATCAGCAGATATATATAATGGAATAGACATATAGAACACAACGAATATAAGCATAAGCATCATCACAACAATAATTGCATAAGCATCATCACACACAAGTCTCTAAATGATCGTCATCACAACCAACATAAGCATAAGCATATAGAAAAGCACACAAGTCATCTAAATGATCATCACCACACACAAGTCATCTGAAGCATCATCACCACACACAAGGCTTAAGCGCCAGGACGTCGAGCACCGCGGAGGTCGTCACCACCAAGACCGCCGAAGCCCATGTCGTTAGTGCTAGCGGTAGCGCTACCGCCAAGACCGCCTCCACCTCCGCCTCCGTGGATCGGAGTGGTCGGGCTCAGTGTCTCCGGAGTGCTGCGAAGACCACCGCCAACGGTAGATCCACCTGTGCCCTGGATGTTGAAAAGACATATTAACGGGATATATGATTGTGTTGAAAGGCATGACATGCTTTGGGTGAATAGATTGGGGATGAACTAACCAGCGAGGGGCCAGCGTTCTGTGCCACAAACTTCTCAAAGGTCAGCAGCACTAGTTGAGCTGGAGGGCATTGTGCTGGTTGCAACTGAGGACACATGTCGGCCGCCATTTCCTGAAAAGCCTGCTGCATCTGGCGATCCCTCTGCACTTGGTGTTCATAAAGTTATGGTTCATGATTTATTTACTGAAACAGGGAGATGGGGTGGTAAGAAGAGAGGGTGAGGAATGAGGAAGAGGAGATCCTCCCGGCACTCATGGTGGTCGCCCAGATCCCAGCGGGGATGGCAGTCCAACATGCTCTGTGTTGTTCTAAAGGTGAGATGCCACCACCATGTTTTAGTAGCTCACATCTATCTGTACTTATTATACTGAACTTATGTTAAAACAAGAATACTGATAACCTGGCCATCTTTATAATAAGAATAGGGTTGATGTATCTGCAGAATATATGAAGAATACTGCATGTGCAGAATACATATATGTTACTGCATCTACATTGAGACAGAACACTTTTGACACATTTGTAAAGAATCTACATTGATAACTTGGCCATCACAGAATACCTAAATCTGACGAATATATTATATGCCTTCAGTACCAGCTTAGGGGAAGTACAATATCGAATCTCTTGCTCCACCCACTAGGTTCCAGCCCCATTCCATTGGTTAATTTTATTTATAATAGTGTTGATAAGACAGTGTCACATGATACCTACAAGAAGTGAGTTTCTCTTAATTACATGAGAGTAAAGTGTGCGACTAGGCGGAAGTGTCTTACCTCGATGTGAGGGACGCGTTACGTGTTATATGGAGCAGGGGCGCACCTCCCTGATAATGCACACATGCGGTAGTTTAGATCTTCTAGGAAGATTACATCTTGGGGAGGAAGAGATAAGAGAGAGGTTACAATATGAGATATGAGATAAACATTCAAACAACCTACTCTATCTATCTCTATCATGCGCCGGTGTGGGCTCAATGAACATGACATGTTTACATGTTTGACACCCTCCCTTAATCACAACTTCATCAAGTTGAGATTATGCTTGAAATCCTTAAAGCTTCTGACAGGTAGGGCCTTTGTGAATCCATCTGCTATCTGATCTCTAGAATGCACAAATCGAATGTCAAGTTGCTTTTGAGCCACTCTTTCTCTGACAAAATGGAAATCAATCTCTATATGCTTTGTTCTGGCATGGAAAACAGGGTTAGCAGATAGGTATGTGGCACCCAAGTTATCACACCACAAACAGGGGGCCTTGGCACTTTTCACACCAAGCTCCTTTAGCATGGACTGCACCCATATGATCTCAGTTGTAGCATTAGCTAATGCTTGTATTCTTCCTCTGTACTTGATCTGGAGACTGTGGCCTGTTTTCTTGCACACCATGAAATCAAGTTAGGGCCAAAGAAAACCGCAAAGCCACCAGTGGAACGCCTGTCATCTAGGCATCCTGCCCAATCAGAATCTGAGAAGGCACTCACAAGTGTAGATGAAGATTTGCTGAGATTGAGACCAATATTAAGAGTGTTTTTGACATATCTGACTATGCGCTTTGCAGCAGTCCAATGAACTGTAGTGGGTGCATGGAGGAATTGGCAAACTTTATTGACAGCAAATGAGATATCTGGTCTTGTAAGTGTTAAATATTGAAGTGCACCTACTAGACTTCTGTATTTCGTGCTGTCATCTTGGCTCAAGGGCTGCCCTTCTGTAAGAGATAGCTTTTCAGAACTAGACAATGGAGTGGGTGAGGGTTTACAACCTTGTAAGCCAGCTTTCTTCACCAAGTCTGTTGCATACTTTTATTGGGAGAGATGAATACCATTATCATGCTTCTTTACTTCTATGCCCAAAAAGTAATGCAACTCTCCAAGATCCTTGAGAGCAAACTCTGCACTGAGATCTTTCAAAAGTCCTGTGACAGCCTCATCAGATGAACTTGTAACAATAATATCATCAACATATATGAGAACACATATGTGCGTGTTGCATTTATTGTAGATGAACAATGAGGTGTCAGACTTAGACGGGACAAAACCAAGTGTTTGCATTTTTTGACTGAGTCGTGAATACCACGCCCTAGGAGCTTGCTTCAACCCATATAATGCCTTATCAAGTTTGCACACGTGAGAAGGTGCATTCTTGTTTTCAAACCCAGGAGGTTGTTTCATGTACACTTCCTCTTCTAAAACACCATGAAGAAACGCATTCTGTACGTCAAGTTGTCTGAGACTCCAGCCTTTGGAAATTGCAATAGACAACACGAGACGAATGGTGGCACCTTTTACAACGGGACTAAAGGTGCCCTCGAAATCTATGCCATACCGTTGTTTAAAACCCTTTGCCACAAGTCTTGCTTTGTAGTGATCTATGGTTCCATCAGATTTTCTCTTGATCCTAAATACCCATTTACAATCAATAAGATTTTTACCTTTCTGTGGGGGAACCAAGTGCCAGGTTTTATTTCTTTTCAGAGCCAGTATTCTTCATTCATGGCTTTTCTCCAATGTTCATCACCAAGTGCTTCTTCAGGTGTATAAGGTTCACCTGGTTCACCTGTTGAACAAATCATACCATATTTTGTTACGTGTTTGTAATCAACAGGTTGAATTACCCCCTTTTGCAGCCGTGTACGCCGTGGTGACTGCACAGAGGATCCCGTGCTACGTATAGGAGTTTCTGCATGCGCCGATCCCAAGGAGGATTCGGGGGCAGCAGCGGTGTCTAGCGGCGGCAGATCTTCTGTGGCAGGGGACGAAGCAGCGACGCGCACGGGCGAAGCAGCAGGCGCAGAAGATCCGGGCTCATCATTGCCCGTGGCCCCCCTGGCGCCAGCAGCGGAGTCCGCGCCAGCAGTGGTTGGGCCTGCGTCGGTCGGGCGATGCAGGTCGCGCCGCTTGTAGCAGACCGGTTGGACCGGAAAGCGGGCGTGCGTCGCGCCAGTCGGAGGCGGCCACGCGGTTGAGCGGGGTTGGTGCGGGGCGAGGGGCGCGGCGTCAGGCGTAGGAGCGGCCCGGTTGGGCGCAACCGAGACGCGGGCGGGCGCTGACTCTGAGGCGGATCCGCGCAGCCTGTCGTCAGACGCAGATCCCGGGGCTGATTCTGTCGGCCCTGCACGCACCGATCCCGAGGGGGATTTGTTCCCCGAGCTGGGACACATGAAATATTGTGCTGTAGCACCGTTTTCTTCAGGATTTTCACCGATTCCTTTCGAGTTTCCGTTCCCAGATGCATCTGCACTATCTCCTGTATCATCACACAACTCATGCAGCGTGGTGAGCGGGTTAGTCATCATAGAATCAACACATTTATCATCCCTTGAATCAAGGCCAGTGAGAGTGGATGGGAGAAGAAGAATTTCTTTGCGAAGCAAGGCACCGGCATTTGGGTGGAGGTCAGAATACGGAAACTTGGTCTCATCAAAAACTACATCGCGAGAAATGTAGACACGACCGGAGGAGACATCAAGACACTTGACCCCCTTGTGTTGAGCACTATACCCAAGGAACACGCACTGTTTGGAGCGAAACATGAGTTTTCTGGTGTTGTAAGGACGGAGATTGGGCCAACATGCATAGCCGAAAACACGTAGAGAAGTGTAGTCTAGTTTGACATGAAGAAGTCTTTCAATGGGAGTTTCATGATTTATAACACGGCTAGGAAGCATATTAATGATATGAACAGCCGTGAGAAAATCTTCATCCCAGAATTTAAGGGGCATGGAAGCACCAGCTAGGAGGGTAGACCAACCTCAACGATGTGTCTATGCTTACGTTCGGCTGACCCATTTTGCTGGTGAGCACGAGGGCATGACACGTGATGTGATATGCCAAGTGTTTGGAAAAAGGAATTGAATTTCTCATACTCCCCCAGTCGGATTGGACGGCAATAATCTTGCGGTCAAACCTGCGTTCAACAAGTGCTTGGAAATTTTGAAAATCTTGAAAGACTTCGGACCTCTTCTTGAGAAGATAAATCCACGAGAATCTTCTATAGTCATCAATAAAGCTAACATAGTATGTGTATCTACCAACCGAGCTAGGAGCAGGGCCCCAAACATCAGAAAATATTAATTGCAAAGGTTGAGTAGAAACACTAGTTGATATGGGATATGGTAACTGATGACATTTTGCTCTCTGGCAAGAATCAAAAATAGTCTCAATGTTGCGCTCACCAACAAAAGGGAGCTTATTTTTCTTAAGCAAACTTTCAACTAAGGAAAAAGAGGCATGTCCTAAACGATCGTGCCATCATGTGGACGAGAGCTTGATAGCACCACAAGCTTATTTATTTGATCTTCAAAACTCCGAAATCAACGGGTGAAGCCCTCGAACGCATCTACCTCGATAGAGAATTCTCCTCGTGGCCTGATCCTTAATCAAGAAGAAAAAGGGGTGAAACTCAATAAAAACATGATTATCAATGGTGATGCGATGAACAGAGAGAAGATTCTTATTGGCACTGGGTACATGCAAGATTTTCTGAAGATGAATTTTGCGGGAAGGGGTATGAATAACTGAGTGACCTATGTGACGTATGCTCATACCTTCACCACTGGCTGTGTGGATCTGATCCTTCCCATGATATTTCTCACAGAGAGTTACCTTCTCCAGCTCACCCGTGAGATGGTTGGTGGCGCCACCATCGAGATACCAGTTGGTATCCACGCCATAGGAGCCATCGGCAGCCACCGCCACCTTGTCATCTTCTTCAGATGTCACCTCGTCCTCATCAAACCGGTACCAATAGTCTTTGGCTGTGTGGCCAGTTTTCCCACAGATTTGACAGCGAACGGCGTCGGGACGAGACCGACCAGATCCACTGCGCCGCCCCCTATTGCTGGTGGAGTTGGGACGGCCCGAGCGTGAACCGGAGACAGTGGCGTTGCTGGGGCCGCCTTGCTTGCCCTTGGGACGAGGAGGACCGCGGTGGCGACCTGAGTAGCCACCACGCCCGCGGGTGGCCGTGTTCGCAGATGACTTGAAGCCGCCGTCGGAGTTCTGGAAGTGGGCCACGCGCTGATCGAAGTTGTGAGCATGGCGAAGAGCTCGTCGAGGATGACGGGCGTGACGCGGGCGTCGAGAGCTGAGGCCAGGGGCTGCTAGTCCATGTCCAGCCCGTGCAGGATGTAGGAGATGAGCTCGTCGTCCTAGATGGGTTTGCCCGCCGCGGTGAGTTCATCGGCAAGCCCACGCATGAAGGCGAAGCACGCAGCGACGGACTGGTTGCCCTTTTGAGCATTGATGAGGGCGGTGCGGATGTTGTCACTGCCAAGACCGCCGAAGCCCAGGTCGTCAGTGCTAGCGGCAGCGCTACCGCCAAGACCGCCTCCACGTCCGCCTCCGCCTTCGTGGATCGGAGTGGTCGGGCTCCGTGTCTCCGGAGTGCTGCGAAGACCACCGCCAACGGTAGATCGACCTGTGCCCTGGATGTTGAAAAGACATATTAACGGGATATATGACTGTGTTGAAAGGCATGCCATGCTTTGGGTGAATAGATTGGGGATGAACTAACCAGCAAGCGGACAGCGTTCTGTGCCACAAACTCCTCAAAGGTTAGCAGCACTAGTTGTGCTGGAGGGCATTGTGCTGGCTGCAACTGAGGACACCTGTCGGCCACCATTTCTTGAAAAGCCTGCTGCATCTAGCGATCCCTCTACACTTGGTGTTCATAAAGCCTCTGATGCCACGCCATGGTCTCCTAGCGCGTGTACTCCAGGTAGGTCTACGGTATGACATGATGGAACTCATAAAACTACTAAATGCGGAAAATAAAGTGATCAATGAAGATAAGAGGGAAAATACTTACAGATTGTTGCTCCTAAAATAGGGACTGTGCACTGGTCACTGGCTGGCTCGTGCGCTGGCTCAGGCTCGGGTCGATTCGACGAAGCTGTGTGTAGGAGATAGTTGATCACAGCATCGAGAACCGCCTCCCGACCGTGCTCCTTGGGCCCCATGCTCACCACCGCCCTGTCGTCCAGATCCGCCACAATGGGGTCAGGTGTGTCAGGATGTAACTTCAGATACGCTTCGGAGTAGGCCTTCTTCCTCCCCGCGGTCTTCTTGCCATAGTACTTGGGCTCGCCAGGCTTGGGGTCCTTCTGCGTATGGGCGATCTCCCACGCCTGCATGTGTGAGAGCGGCCGCTTCAGTTTCTCCTCCTGCACCACCAAACAGAGGTTAGTCATACATAAGAAAGTGATGGTAAATAGAAGAAGAAGAATGTTTAATGGGGTTAGTCATACGTTAACTGCCTTGTGGAGATAGTGGTTTCGGTTTCCCTGAGCATGTACTTCCTCCGTCCCTCGATTAGCCTTATTTTTGGTTCTAATAGCCGCCCAGGCTCCAGCCTCATCACACCAAAGATCCACCAATGCTGCCCAGGACTCGTCTTTTCCATAACACCAATTTGGACACACCTACATAATAAAAGCATAATGGCATGTAGGTGTGTCCAAATTGGTGTTATGGAAGCATAAAGCATAAAGCATAATGTACCACAAGGTAATGAAAGCATAATATATGAAAGCATAATGAAAATCTTTTATACTTACCGCCAAGAACTCGGGCCTCTCCAAGGTAATGCCCATCCTCCACGCTTCTTCCTTGGTCATCTTGACACCAAGAATGCCGTGGTAGTATGTGAAGATGGCCACATAGCGCACCTCGTACTGCATCTAGCGGGCCTTCTTCTTGCATTGGCGCAGCACGATCTGGTCCGCTCTAGCCATGTGCTCCGGAAGAACTCGATAGAATTTCTACAATCATGAAAGAAACAAGAATGGAAGAAGCCATGAGTTAAATCATTCATGAAACTAGAATGGACTTGTGCTTCTGAAGAGAACTCCCCCAGAAAGTAGTGATCACGGCCTTGGCATGGGTCTCATGGTCCGCGTGGCGGGCCGCTTCCCAGTGGTCCTAGCTCGTGGCCAAAACTCGATGGTCCGGCTGCCTGACTGGATCCGGACAGTACAACCCCGGCCAGTATAACTTCAGCAAGACGGTGATGAGGCTGTTAGGAATACGAACCCCTTTAGAATATATCCAGTTGCTGCAAAAGAATGAACTATTAGCATGTGACAAGCAAAATAAATAACAACCGGAATAAGCATGTGACAAGCAAAATAATGAAATTATTACAAAGTGGCACTTACTCTTTTCCCGTGGGCTCAATGAGCCACTTCTGCTCCTCGGTAGCAGGAACCTGCTTTGGTAGCTTTGCGTTACCACGCAGCCACCCCTTGTTGTCAACCCCCTTCCCGTCACCACCAGCATCCCCGCCACCACCCTCCTCCTCGCCTGCCTCCCCCTCCCCAACCTCCTCCTCCTCCTCCTCGCCTGCCTTCTCCTCCCCAACCTCCTCCTCCGCCTCCTCGTCCTCCTCCTCCCTAGAGTGTACCTCACTAGAGGAGGTTACCTCACTAGAGGAGGGCCTCGAAGACAACACCCCTAAGTCGGTGAGGGTGCGCTCTTTCTGGCCGCGACCCCCTGTAGTGGCTCTCCCCCCACCACCTCGCCCTCTAGAGGCTCTCCCCCCGCCCCCTCCTCCTCTAGGGGCACCTCTCCCTCGACCTCCCTGTGAGGAGTCATCGTCAAGTAGCCGAGGGGGAGGATTACATGCTCGACCACTCCGACTAGATAGGCTGGCGACCTTGCGTAGGAAACCCACACCGTCGGCCTTCCCCTTGCCCATGTTCCACGAACCTGCATTGAAAAGAGAATAAGCAATTAGTAAATTAATGAAATGAAGGAAAAGGCATGATAATAAACACATTAATAAAAATGCATAAAAAGGCATATTCCTAAACTATAGAAAAAAGACTTGAAACGTACATCTGCTAGAACCCATATGAATCATCACTGTTGTAACCTCTTTCTCGGTCTGTCTCATCATCACTATCAATCATATCATCTTCGTTGTCCGATGGAGGTGGAGGCTCTTCCTCGTCATCAGCGTCTTCGTTTAACTTTTCTAGCATAAGTATGTCATTTTCATTGACAATGGTCTCACCATCATTTCGTGCATCGTCGACGTTTGGATCCACATCATCATCACCCAATGGTCTAGCGTCATCATTTCTAACCACGTCATCATCATCAGGTTGCTCTTGATAGAACACTCCCTCGTATGTCATGGGGTTAATGTTGTAGTAATCGTCTTCATTCGGGTCTGGTAGCTTACCATGTGGCGACACCTTGTACACAACTTCCCAACCCTTTAGATACACTTTCTGGCATGGGTATGGCAGATAATATACTTGTGTAGCTTGGGTAGCCGCAATGAAGAGATCGGCTCCGGCATAGACGGTTGATGGTTTAACTTCGACCAAACCAATGGAAGGCGTATGTTTTACCCCCTCCCGCGGATCGAACCATCGGCATTTGAACACAGGCAGACTTAGAGTCTCACGCCCCTGGCGGAATTTAACCTCGTATATATTTTGTACCCTTCCGTAGTAGTCTACTGAATTTTGACTGGGGGTGTACACTCCGATATTTATAGTTTTGGGATCAGGCCGGCTGTTTTGGTGCTCCTTTGTATGGAAGCGATACCCATTCACATCATACTCTTTACATGTCATGACGGCAGGGTCAAAACCCATGGAAACCCATCTCAATTCATCATCCATAGATATGTTCGAATCTTTTCCCTACAAGTATAATGGAAATTGTTGCATGCATTAGTTCGGTTAACTAATAAATGTTGAACTAGGTATTTAATAGGGGAGTGTGGAAAATTACTTTCTCCATGAACCAAGCAACAAAATTTTTACGCCCAAGGTTTCCATGACGGAGAAGAGTAAGTGCCTCCGCCTCAGTAGGAGGATTCACTCCCATCCATTCCTCTTGAACGAAATCACTAAAAAAAGAAAAGCGGTGTTAGACCGGGACTGGCTGAACATGGAACATGATGATGTGGAAGACATAAAGGAATGGTGTAGTCGTATTACCTCATACACACTTCCTCAACTTCCTTGATGTTGTGCAAGATATAGAACATGAGGTCCTCCCACTCTTGTTGTGGCATGTTATAAGATTTCGAGGCCCCAGCCCTCCCACCTTGCGCGTTGAATAGATCGAGCCTGGGTTGATACTTTGGCTCTTCTATATTGTATCGAGGCACCTTGTTATGGAGATGGGGAACATGGTCTGGATAGTATGATGTCCTGAGGTCTGAGACCTCCTCTAGGATAACTGCCTCAGCTATGGAAGCTTCAATCTTAGCTTTGTTTTCACATTTCCGTCATAGATGCTTGTTCTGCCTCTCAGGGCTGTACTGCCAGCGATTCTGCACATGCCCCCCCCAACAATACCTCGTTCGCGAGGTGCAGAATGAGATGTGTCATCGGAGTAAAGAAGCCTGGCTAAAAGATCTTCTCTAGCTTGACTATCAACTCCGGTGCCTTCTTATGCAATATTTCAATCACCTCTTTACTTACTTCTTTAGCATAGAGCATGCGGAAGAAATGGCTAAGCTCGGCAAGCACTCGCCATACATGCTTGGGGACATAGCCTTGAACCATCACCGGCATTATCCACTCAATCCATACATGGTAGTCATGACTCTTTAGGCCGGTCACTTTGCCCGTTGAAAGATTGACTCCCTTACTCATATTCGATGCATAACCATCGGTGAACTTCAAATTTTGTTTCAGCCAGATAAGTACTTCTTCTTTTTCTGGCGGTTTAAGGACAAAGTCAGCATCTGACTTGAACCAGTTTTTTTGACCGCCTGTGGGAGGCTTCATGTTCAGGCGTGGTCTATCACAAATTCTTTGTTGATCGGCTCTAGCTTTAACGTTATCCTTCATCTTATCAGGAATGTTGAGGATCGTGTGGAAAAGGGACTCTGCCACATTCCTTTCGGTGTGCATCACATCAATATTGTAAGGAAGTTTGAGGTCCTTGAAATAGGGAAGCTGCGAGAAGGGGGTAATGTGAGTCCAGTTGTGCGTCTCACCATATCCCTCGAAGCCTTTGGCTTTGGCTTTGCCTTTGCCTTTGACTTTAGGCTTGAGAGGTTTTAGCTGAGCAAGAACATCTGCCCCCGAAAATGTTGGAATCTCCGTTACTTCATGAACAACCCGGCCTTTCGTGAAGTTCTTCCTGTCTTCCCTGTCTGGATGGTCTGGAGGGAGGAACTGTCGATGCAGGTCAAAGGCTACATACTTGCCACCCTTACTCAGCCAAATCATTCGCTGAGCCTGCATGCACACTGGGCATGGCATCTTCCCACTTGTACACCATCCGCAGAATAGAGCATAGCCGGGAAAGTCATGCATGCAATAGTGCAACCAAACTTTCATCAAGAAATTTCTCTGCATATCCCGGTCGTATGTCAACCTCAGAAAGTACCAAGAATGGTGCAAAGCATCCACAAGCGGCTACATAAACACACCCAATTGCTTCCCCGGGTATTCAGGCCCCGGAATGATGAGCGACAAGAACATGGTCTTCTGTTGCATTAGGGCACCGGGAGGAAGGTTGAGAGGAATTACAAACACAGGCCAACAGTTGTATGGATTGGACGACATACCATATGGATTGAACCCATCACCTGATATGGCTATTCTGACATTCCCAGCCTCAGCTGCTTCCTCGGGGTATTCTTCATAGAACGACTTCCATGCTTCCCCTCCCGATGGATGTACGATTTTTTGGATTGTACCTTATACCTTCCTTGTGCCACTTCATCATTTTGGCAGACTCCTTCATGATGAAAAGGCGCTGCAGTCTTTTTATAAAATCAAGATACCGAAGAACCTTAACGAGGATGGTTAGCTGCTTTTTCTCACCATCCTCACCGACCACCTCAATGTACCGAGACGAACCGCACTTCCTACAGTACTTGTCATCCGCATACTCGTGCCTAAACAAAAGGCAATTCTTCGGGCAAACATCTATTTTCTCATAATCCATAGAGAGTGCCTTCATGATTTTCTTTGTATCGTACATGCTTTTCGGCAGTTCATGACCCTCAGGGAGGCTATTAGCCCATACTCCCAGGAATGCTTCGAAGCATTTCTGCCTACAGCCATACTCAGGCTTGACTGCAATCAGTTGCGATGGCATCTAGCAGAGATATTTTCGCACCCGCATAAAGAGGTTTCTTCGATGAGGCCAAGACCTCCAAGAAGGCCTTTGCGGTTGCCTCCGGCTCCTCCGGTTCATTCTTTGAAGGTGTTGCATTTTCCGTTTCTGCAACAATGACATCATCTAGCATGTCCCTGACCCCGTCGTCCTCATATCCATCGATGCGTTGTCGCATCACCTCCTCTCTACCATGGTCGTGCTCGGCTATGTTTATCGGCGGCATGTCAAAGTTTGGCATATATCCGTGCGTGCGAAGGTGCTCACTCATGTCCGTCTAATTTCTACGGTGACGTCTGGCACATCTCGCACAGGGACATTGTGGGATAATTCTCATTGGACGACGGAATATCTCCTTCAAATACACATCGGTTTTCGTGATCCACTTTGATGTTACTCGATTCCGACGGATAAAACCACTGTACATCCACTGATTATCTGCCATCCTATGCTTTTTTGCAAGCCACACAACATAATTAAGGATTCACTTAAATTAATCACATCAAATTTTCAGTTTCTACCGCGTTGAATCCACCTACATCTCTAATAGGTAAAGATGGGTCCTAATCCAACCCGATGATGTGTAGATTGAGTATGTTCTCCATTCTACCCCGTTCCGAGACAAAATTTCGGCAGCACCTCCCCGCTGTTCTCCAGATACACGTATCGGCAAATAGCCGAGAGAATGTGCTCTGGAGAACAATAGGGAGGCACCGCCGAAATCCTGTCTCAGAACGGGGTAGAACATGGAGAACATACCCAATCTACACATCCTCGGGCTGTCCGTGGAAAACGCTGGACAATCCGAAAGAGCTGCGGTGATAAATATGCAATTGAATGCATATTTATCTATGCAACCCTTTCGGACGGGAGACGCCTAGGTTACGCCAGTTGATTTGAGAATGAAATCTAGTGATATGAAAAAATGGAGGAGATGGACTTGTAGCTCACCCTCGGCTGTAGAGGAAGTAGTCGAACAGCAGAGGGATGCTCAGGGGGACCAACGCATCGTACAACGGTCACTCCGATGAAATGCGACACCACAAAGCCTGCAAAATCCATCACGACAAAAAATTTAGAACATCACAACTCATAGAGCATATTCAAAACATTTAAACATGCATTCATTTATTTTTGCATCATGTAGGCAAAAAATCTATAACCATCATCATCTATTCGTCACATATTCATCATCATCATCTATTCGTCATCATCATTGATTCATCTCATCGAACCAATTTTTTTGCAGGATATGCAATATATAGCATCTCATCGAACCACATATATAGCATATCATCTATCCATCTATATATCATGATGTAATATCCACTCATCTATCCATCTATATATCAACAACAATTTTATTTCTCAACTAACCCATCAACAACATTTTTATATCTTATAATCCATCTATCTAACCATTTATATACCTAACTAATATATCCATCTAAACCCTAAACTAACTAACTAATCTATCCAGTGGCAGCAGCAAGCGCAACAAGCAGCAACCAGCGGCAGCAAGCAGCAAGCAGCAGCGCAAGCAGCAAGCGGGGGCCTCACCGGTGAGGCAAAAGCGGGGCGGAGCAGGGCGGGGCGGCGACGGGCGGGGCAGTGGCGTCGGGGACGAGGCGGC
>NC_057812.1:121360701-121362544 GCF_018294505.1 Triticum aestivum
GGACCGCCTTTTCAGTTTTAGAAAAAACAAAAGAAAATGATGGAAATGTCAAAAAAATAAAATAAATTAGTTTCCCATGTGATATGTGGTCTAGTTGTTGGGAAAATTTACAAATATGAATTTTGACTTTATTTACAAAATCTCTCTGGAATTTGTAAAATGGGCATAACTTTTGCATACGAACTCGGACTAAAAAGTTTTTTATATGAAAAATCATCTACTCGAAAAGTTACATCCGATGGAGGCCGCCTACGGCCTGTTTGCAAATTTGTAGAATCCTTAAATTCCAAAAGGAAAAAAAGTTATGCTCAAATTTCCGTTTTTTAAAATTTTCATTAAATCTGGTCAAACTATGGTCAAACTACTTATTCAAGAAGTATTAGTGTTACTAAATAATTATTCAAGAATATTAGTGTTATTAAATAATTATTTCAGTTTTTTTGAATTTTGGTCAAATCTGGTCAAACTATGGTCAAACTGTGGTCAAACAATGGTCAAACTACTTATTCAAGAAATATTAGTGTTACTAAATAATTATTGTTTTTTAGAACAATAGTTTCAAACTCAAACAGTGTAATGTGTGACTTCATGCTCAAGCTAAAATCCTGAGGGTTAATAGGATTAGCATCTTACTATTGTCAGGAAAACAACGAGTGCAGACTTGGAAACGAGGGAGAATAGAACCTGAAAGTTAAGCGTGCTCAGGCTGGGGGAGTGGGAGGATGGGTGACCGTCCGGGAAGTTAGATGATTTGGAATGATGAGGGGTGATTAAAGATTAAATTGAGAAGTGATGAGAGGGGTGATTAGAGATTAGAGGTTAAAATAAATCAGAAATTTGAAAATAAAAAATACAGAAAAAAAATTTCAAAAAAAATCAGAAAATTACCTTTAGTACCGGTTGGTGTTACCAACCGGGACTAAAGGTGGACCTCCAGGCAGCGGCCACGTGGAGGGCCTTTAGTCCCGGTTCTGGTTTGAACCGGGACTAAAGGGTCAGGGCATTAGTACCGACCCTTTAGTCCCGGTTCAAGAACCAGGACTAAAGGCCCTTATGAACCGGGACTGCAGGCCTTTTTTCTACTAGTGGGAGTGGTCGAGGAGGAGGGCAGAGAGAATGAGTGGCCACGGGTGGCCGATGCGGATAAGGTGAGGATATGCCGACGGCTTAGCCGTCGGCATAGCTCTGTATGCCACGTGTACGCCTATGCCTATGGCCAAGCCGTCGGCATAGGTATATTCTTTTTTCATTATTTTAAGGTGCATTTTCCTAACACATAAATATTACACATGTTTATTGGTTCTCACAAAAAAATTCACTGCATTCTGCCCGTCGGAATAGATAGATTTCGGCCCAATGTGGCTGGTTTCCCCCTCCGTGACATGGCGGAAGCGATGACCGTCAGGGGTGCACACCCCGGAGCCGCGTGTCGAGTGCCTGCGCGTACCATCATACTTCCACAAGCGTAGGAGGGCCCACCGCAACACCTGGCGGCATTCCTACCCCCTCCGGTACCCCGTCCCGTCTAACCCTCACGGACGGCGCCGACGCCGGCACCTGGAGGGGGGAAACGGACGCGTCGGGTCTACACGGAGGGGTTCTTGCCGTGGGTTTGGCCCGGATGTTGCTCCAAAGTGTTCCTATGGGCTGACCTAACACAACCGGATGGATACGTCCACTGCTCAAAGCCCGTCCGTGCAAAGTCAAAGGGGTAGACCCCGTGGTCAAACGCTACAGGGTTAGGCGGGACGGGGGCCCTGGGGGGTAGCAATGCCGCCCGAGCGTCGCACCGGGACCTCATACATGAGGGATGGTGTGGTGGCATGTTCGAAGAGGCAGCACA
>NC_057812.1:121364154-121364837 GCF_018294505.1 Triticum aestivum
TCGAAGAGGCGGCACACGTCTCCGGGGTGTGCCCCCCTCACGGACAGCGCCGCCGCCGACACCTGGAGGGGGGAAACGGACACGTCAGGTCTACACGGAGGGGATCTTGCTGTGGCTTTGGCCCGGATGTTGTTCCAAAGTGTTCCTATGGGCTGACCTAACACAACCGGGTGGAGAGGTCCACTGGTCAAAGCTCGTCCGTGCAAAGTCAAAGGGCTAGATCCCGTGGTCAAACGCTACAGGTTTAGGCGGGACGGGGGCCCTCGGGGGTAGCACTGGCACCGGAGCGTCGCACCGGGACCTCAACCGTGAGGGAGGGGCACTCCCCGCAGCCGCGTGCCGGGTGCCTGCGCCTTCCACCATGCTTCCACAGCCGTAGGAGAGACCACTGCAACACCTAGCGGCATTGCTACCCCCTAGGTACCCCGTGCCGTCTAACCCTGACACAGACGACCGCTGGGTCTAACCCTTTGACTTTCGCCGGACGGGGTTTGACCGGTGGACCTTTTCACCTGGTTGTCATAGCCCAGCCCATAGCTAGACCCCCCAACACCGTCCCGGCCCAACCCACCCCAAGATTCCCTCTGTGTCGTCCCGACGTGGCCGTTTCCCCCTCCGTGACACGGTGGCAGCGACGCCCATGAGGGGGGCACACGTCGGAGCCGCGTGTCGGGTGCCTGAGC
>NC_057812.1:121365149-121368459 GCF_018294505.1 Triticum aestivum
GTCTAACCCTGACACAGATGGTCGCCAGGTCTAGCCCTTTGAGTTTCACCGCACGGGGTTTGACCGGTGGACCTTTTCACCTAGTTGTCATAGCCCAACCCATAGCTACACCCCCAACACAGTCCCGGCCCAACCCACCCCAAGATTCCCTCCGTGTCGGCCCGACATTGCCGTTTCCCCCCTCCGGGACACGGCGGCAGCGGCGCCCGTGATAGGGGAGGGGCACACCCCGGAGCCGCGTGCCTGGTGCCTGCGCCTGCCACCACGCTTCCACAACCGTAGGAGGGCCCACCGCAACACCTGGCGGCATTGCTACCCCCCTAGGTACCCCATCCCGTCTCCCCTCTACGTAACACGACGGAAGTGACGCCCGTGAGGGGGCAATCAATATATATATATATATATAATCCAGATATGTTTTCTGTACATAACGCACATTTAAGTTAATCTAATTATTTTGGGGGGGAAAATAAAAAGGAAAAAGAGAAAATAAATAAAATATGAAAAAATAGAAATCTATGCCTAGGCTATGCCGTCGGCATAGCAATAGCCATAGAAGGGTAGAGCCATGGATCGATGACGTGGCGTATGGCGCGGATCGATGATGTGGCACCGTCCATGGGCCAAGCCTATGCCGACGGCAAGGCTGTCGGCCTAGATATGCCACCCCACGGACCGGTGAGCATTTCGGATCGTTTACGTGGCAGATCACGCGGATCGATGACATGGCAGATATGCCAACGGACACCGTTAGGCCCCATCGGCGTAGGCTTCACGCCGTCAAAGGATGTCGCCGCCTGGGCAGTCAGGCCCACAGATATGCCGAAGACAGCCTCTATGCCGACGGCCGCCGTAGGCATATTTATTGGGATGCCGACGGCCCATCTGTGCCGACGGCCCCCATCGACATAGGTGGATGTATGCCGACGGATTTTCTATGCCGACGGCCTGACCTGGGCCGTCGTGATAGATCAGTCGATGCCGACGGGAAGGGGAGGCGCCGGAGTTGGGGGAGGGGATGGGGTGGCGGCACGGCGAGGCTTGGGTGGAGGGGGCGGATGGAGGCAGCGAGGGTGTGCGGTGCAGTAGGTCGGGATCCAGTGGCGGCCCGGGTGGGGGTCGGGGTCAGGTGGCGTGGTGCGGGTCGGGGTCGGGAAGGCGGACACTAGTAGAAAAAGGGGGCTTTGGTCCAGGCCGGGTAACCCTATTACTCCTGGTTCAGTCCAGAACCGGGACCATTGGGTGCATTAGTCCCGGTTCGTGCGGCTAAGGCATTATTCTCGGTTCACCTGGGCCCTTTAGTCCCGGTTCATGCCACGAACCGGGACCAAAGGGTGCGATGCCCATTAGTCCCAGTTGGTGGAACCAACCGGGACTAAAGGTCTAACCTTTAGTACCGGTTGGTGCCACCAACCGGGACTAATGGGCTTTGAGGCATTAGTATCGGTTCATGGCACGAACCGGTACTAAAGGTCCAATTTTCAAACTCCCCCCCGGTGGACCGCCTTTTCAGTTTTAGAAAAAACAAAAGAAAATGATGGAAATGTCAAAAAAATAAAATAAAATAAGTTTCCCATGTGATATGTGGTCTAGTTGTTGGGAAAATTTACAAATATGAATTTCGACTTTATTTACAAAATCTCTCTGGAATTTGTAAAATGGGCATAACTTTTGCATACAAACTCGGATTAAAAAGTTTTTTATATGAAACATCATCTACTCGAAAAGTTACATCCGATGGAGACCGCCTACGGCCTGTTTGCAAATTTGTAGAATCCTCAAATTCCAAAAGGAAAAACAGTTATGCTCAAATTTCAGTTTTTTTAATTTTCATTAAATCTGGTCAAACTATGGTCAAACTACTTATTCAAGAAGTATTAGTGTTACTAAATAATTATTCAAGAATATTAGTGTTATTAAAGAATTATTTCAGTTTTTTTGAATTTTGGTCAAATCTGGTCAAACTATGGTCAAACTGTGGTCAAACAATGGTCAAACTACTTATTCAAGAAATATTAGTGTTACTAAATAATTATTATTTTTTAGAACAATAGTTTCAAACTCAAACAGTGAAATGTGTGACTTCATGCTCAAGCTAAAATCCTGAGGGTTAATAGGATTAACATCTTACTATTGTCAGGAAAACAACGAGTGCAGACTTGGAAACGAGGGAGAATAGAACCTGGAAGTTAAGCGTGCTCAGGCTGGGGGAATGGGAGGATGGGTGACCGTCCGGGAAGTTAGATGATTTGGAATAATGAGGGGTGATTAGAGATTAAATTGAGAAGTGATGAGAGGGGTGATTAGAGATTAGAGGTTAAAATAAATCAGAAATTTGAAAATAAAAAAATTTCAAAAAAAAATCAAAAAAAATCAGAAAATTAATTTTAGTACCGGTTGGTGTTACCAACCGGGACTAAAGGTGGACCTCCAGGCAGCGGCCACATGGAGGGCCTTTAGTCCCGGTTCTGGTTTGAACCGGGACTAAAGGGTCAGGGCATTAGTACCGACCCTTTAGTCCCGGTTCAAGAACCGGGACTAAAGGCCCTTATGAACCGGGACTGCAGGCCTTTTTTCTACTAGTGGGAGTGGTCGAGGAGGAGGGCAGAGAGAATGAGTGGCCATGTGTGGCCGATGCGGATAAGTTGAGGATATGCCGACGGCTTAGCCGTCGGCATAGCTCTGTATGCCACGTGTACGCCTATGCCGACGGCCAAGCCGTCAGCATAGGTATATTCTTTTTTTTCATTATTTTAAGGTGCATTTTTCCTAACACATAAATATTACACATGTTTATTGGTTCTCACAAAAAAATTGACTGCATTCTGCCCGTCGGAATAGATAGTTTTCGGCCCAACATGGCCGTTTCCCCCCTCTGTGACACGGCGGAAGCGACGACCGTCAGGGGTGCACACCCCGGAGCCGCGTGTCGGGTGCCTGCGTGTACCCTCACACTTCCACAAGCATAGGAGGGCCCACCGCAACACCTGGCGGCATTCCTACCCCCCTCAGGTACCCCGCCCGTCTAACCCTCATGGACGACGCCGCCGCCGGCACCTGGAGGGGGGAAACGGACATGTCGGGTCTACACGGAGGGGTTCTTGCCGTGGGTCTGGCCCGGATGTTGCTCCAAAGTGTTCCTATGGGCTGACCTAACACAACCGGATGGATACGTCCACTGCTCAAAGCCCGTCCGTGCAAATTCGAAGGGGTAGACCCCGTGGTCAAACGCTACAGGGTTAGGCGGGATGGGGGCCCTGGGGGGTAGCAATGCTGCCAGAGCGTCGCACGGGGACCTCATACATGAGGG
>NC_057812.1:121368900-121369584 GCF_018294505.1 Triticum aestivum
CACCGAACCATCGCACCGGGACCTCATACATGAGGGATGGTCTGGTGGCATGTTCGAAGAGGCGGCACACGTCTCCGGGGTGTGCCCCCCTCACGGACAGCGCCGTCGCCGGCACCTGGAGGGTGGAAACGGACACGTCAGGTCTACACGGAGGGGATCTTGCTGTGGCTTTGGCCCGGATGTTGTTCCAAAGTGTTCCTATGGGCTGACCTAACACAACCGGGTGGAGAGGTCCACTGGTCAAAGCTCGTTCGTGCAAAGTCAAAGGGCTAGATCCCGTGGTCAAACGCTACAGGTTTAGGCGGGACGGGGGCCCTGGGGGGGTAGCAATGGCACCGGAGCGTCGCAACGGGACCTCAACCGTGAGGGGGGGCACTCCCCGGAGCCGCGTGCCGGGTGCCTGCGCCTGCCACCATGGTTCCACAACCGTAGGAGAGCCTACTGCAACGCCTGGCGGCATTGCTACCCCCTAGGTACCCCGTCCCGTCTAACCCTGACACAGACGACCGCTGGGTCTAGCCCTTTGACTTTCGCCGGACGGGGTTTGACCGGTGGACCTTTTCACCTAGTTGTCATAGCCCAGCCCACAGCTAGACCCCCCAACACCGTCCCGGCCCAACCCACCGCAAGATTCCCTCCGTGTCGGCCCCACGTGGTTGTTTCCCCTTCCGTGACACGGTGGCA
>NC_057812.1:121370363-121371635 GCF_018294505.1 Triticum aestivum
GGCCTGATGTTTCCGTTTCCCTCCTTCGGGACACGGCGGCAGTGACGCCCGTGAGGGGAGGGGCACACCTCGGAGCCGCGTGTCGGGTGCCTGCGCCTGCCACCACGCTTCCACAACCATAGGAGGGCCCACCACAACACCTGGCGGCATTGCTACCCACCTAGGTACCCCGTCCCGTCTCCCCTCTTCGTAACACGACAGAAGTGACGCCCGTGAGGGGGCAATCGATATATATATATATATATATATATATATATATAATCCAGATATGTTTTCTTTACATAACGCACATTTAAGTTAATCTAATTATTTGGGGGGGGGGAATAAAAAGGAAAAAGAGAAAATAAATAAAATATGAAAAAAATTAGAAATCTATGCCTACGGCTATGCCGTCGGCATAACTACAGCCACAGAAGGGTAGAGCCATGGATCGATGACGTGGCGTATGGCGCGGATCGATGATGTGGCACCGTCCATGGGCCAAGCCTATGCCGACGGCAAGGCTGTCGGCATAGATATGCCACCCCACGGACCGGTGAGCATTTTGGATCGTCGACATGGCAGATCACGCGGATCGATGATGTGGCAGATATGCCGACGGCCACCGTTAGGCCCCGTCGGCGTAGGCTTCACGCCGTCAAAGGATGTCGCCGCCCGGGCAGTCAGGCCCACAGATATGCCGAAGACAGCCTCTATGCCGACGGCCACCGTAGGCATATTTATTGGGATGCCGATGGCCCATCTGTGCCGACGGCCCCCGTCGACATAGGTGGATGTATGCCGACGGATTTTCTATGCCGACGGCCTGAACTGGGCCGTCGGGATAGATCAGTCGATGCCGACGGGAAGGGGAGGCGCCGGAGTTGGGGGAGGGGATTGGGTGGCGGCACGGCGAGGCTTGGGTGGAGGGGGCGGATGGAGGTAGCGAGGGTGTGCGGCGCAGTAGGTCGGGATCCAGTGGCGGCCCGGGTGGGGGTCGGGGTCAGGTGGCGTGGTGCGGGTCGGGGTCGGGAAGGCGGACACTAGTAGAAAAAGGGGGCTTTGGTCCAGGCCGGGTAACCCTATTACTCCTGGTTCAGTCCAGAACCGGGACCACTGGGTGCATTAGTCTCGGTTCGTGCGGCTAAGGCATTATTCTCGGTTCACCTGGGCCCTTTAGTCCCGGTTCATGCCACGAACCGGGACTAAAGGGTGCGATGCCCATTAGTCCCGGTTGGTGGCACCAACCGGGACTAAAGGTCTAACCTTTAGTACCGGTTGGTGCCACCAACC
>NC_057812.1:121372325-121374048 GCF_018294505.1 Triticum aestivum
AAACAAAAGAAAATGATGGAAATGTCAAAAATATAAAATAAAATAAGTTTCCCATGTGATATGTGGTCTAGATGTTGGGAAAATTTACAAATATGAATTTCGACTTTATTTACAAAATCTCTCTGGAATTTGTAAAATGGGCATAACTTTTGCATACGAACTCGGATTAAAAAGTTTTTATATGAAAAATCATCTACTGGAAAAGTTACATCCGATGGAGACCGCCTACGGCCTGTTTGCAAATTTGTAGAATCCTCAAATTCCAAAAGGAGAAAAAGTTATGCTCAAATTTCAGTTTTTTTTAATTTTCATTAAATCTGGTCAAACTATGGTCAAACTACTTATTCAAGAAGTATTAGTGTTACTAAATAATTATTCAAGAATATTAGTGTTATTAAATAATTATTTCAGTTTCTTGAATTTTGGTCAAATCTGGTCAAACTATGGTCAAACTGTGGTCAAACAATGGTCAAACTACTTATTCAAGAAATATTAGTTTTACTAAATAATTATTGTTTTTAGAACAATAGTTTCAAACTCAAACAGTGAAATGTGTGACTTCATGCTCAAGCTAAAATCCTGAGGGTTAATAGGATTAACATCTTACTATTGTCAGGAAAACAACGAGTGCAGACTTGGAAATGAGGGAGAATAGAACCTGGAAGTTAAGCGTGCTCAGGCTGGGGGAGTGGGAGGATGGGTGACCGTCCGGGAAGTTAGATGATTTGGAATGATGAGGAGTGATTAGAGATTAAATTGAGCAGTGATGAGAGGGGTGATTAGAGATTAGAGGTTAAAATAAATCAGAAATTTGAAAATAAAAAAATTCAAAAAAAAATTCAAATACAATTTTCAAAAAAAATCAGAAAATTACCTTTAGTACCGGTTGGTATTACCAACCGGGACTAAAGGTGGACCTCCAGGCAGCGGCCACGTGGAGGGCCTTTTTTCTACTAGTGGGAGTGGTCGAGGAGGAGGGCAGAGAGAATGAGTGGCCACGGGTGGCCGATGCGGATAAGGTGAGGATATGCCGACGGCTTAGCTGTCGGCATAGCTCTGTATGCCACGTGTACGCCTATGCCAACGGCCAAGCCGTCGGCATAGGTATATTCTTTTTTTCATTATTTTAAGGTGCATTTTTCCTAACACATAAATATTACACATGTTTATTGGTTCTCACAAAAAAATTGACTGCATTCTGCCCGTCGGAATAGATAGTTTTCGGCCCAACGTGGCCGTTTCCCCCCTCCGTGACACGGCGGAAGCGACGACCGTCAGGGGTGCACACCCCGGAGCCGCGTGTCGGGTGCCTGCGTGTACCATCACACTTCCACAAGCGTAGGAGGGCCCATCGGAACACCTGGCTGCATTCCTACCCCCCTCCGGTACCCCGTCCCGTCTAACCCTCACGGACGGCGCCGCCGCCGGCACCTGGAGGGGGGAAACGGACACGTCGTGTCTACACTCAGGGGTTCTTGCCGTGGGTTTGGCCCGGATGTTGCTCCAAAGTGTTCCTATGGGCTGACCTAACACAACCGAATGGATACGTCCACTGCTCAAAGCCCGTCCGTGCAAAGTCAAAGGGGTAGACCCCGTGGTCAAACGCTACAGGGTTAGGCGGGACGGGGGCCCTGGGGGGTAGCAATGCCGCCCGAGCGTCGCACCGGGACCTCATACATGAGGGATGGTGTGGTGGCATGTTCGAAGATGCGGCACACGTCTC
>NC_057812.1:121375572-121376272 GCF_018294505.1 Triticum aestivum
GGGTAGCAATGGCACCGGAGCGTCGCACCGGGACCTCATACATGAGGGGTGGTCTGGTGGCATATTCGAAGAGGCGGCACACGTCTCCGGGGTGTGCCCCCCTCACGGACAGCGCTGCCGCCGACACCTGGAGGGGAGAAACGGACACGTCAGGTCTACACGGAGGGGATCTTGCTGTGGCTTTGGCCCGGATGTTGTTCCAAAATGTTCCTATGGGCTGACCTAACACAACTGGGTGGAGAGGTCCACTGGTCAAAGCTCGTCCGTGCAAAGTCAAAGGGCTAGATCCCGTGGTCAAACGCTACAGGTTTAGGCGGGATGGGGGCCCTGGGGGTAGCAATGGCACCGGAGCGTCGCACCGGGACCTCAACCGTGAGGGGGGGCACTCCCCGGAGCCGCGTGTCGGGTGCCTGCGCCTTCCACCATGCTTCCACAACCGTAGGAGAGCCCACTTCAACACTTGGCGGCATTGCTACCCCCTAGGTACCCCGTCCCGTCTAACCCTGACACAGACGACCGCTGGGTCTAGCCCTTTGACTTTCGCCGGACGGGGTTTGACCGGTGGACCTTTTCACCTGGTTGTCATAGCCCAGCCCATAGCTAGACCCCCCAACACCGTCCCGGCCCAACCCACCCCAAGATTCCCTCCGTGTCGGCCCGACGTGGCCGTTTCCCCCTCCGTGACACGGTGGCAGCGACG
>NC_057812.1:121376531-121379945 GCF_018294505.1 Triticum aestivum
CTACCCCCCAGGTACACCGTCCCGTCTAACCCTGACACAGACGGTCGCCAGGTCTAGCCCTTTGACTTTCACCGCACGGGGTTTGACCGGTGGACCTTTTCACCTAGTTGTCATAGCCCAGCCCATAGCTACACCCCCAACACAGTCCCGGCCCAACCCACCCCAAGATTCCCTCCGTGTCAGCCCGACGTTGCCATTTCCCCCCTTTGGGACACGGCGGCAGCGGCGCCCGTGAGGGGAGGGGCACACCCCGGATCCGCGTGCCGGGTGCCTGCGCCTGCCACCACGCTTCCACAACCGTAGGAGGGCCCACCGCAACACCTGGCGGCATTGCTGCCCCCTAGGTACCCCGTCCCGTCTCCCCTCTTCATAACACGACGGAAGTGACGCCCGTGACGGGGCAATCGATATATATATATAATCCAGATATGTTTTCTGTACATAACGCACATTTAAGTCAATCTAATTATTTTGGGGGAAAAATAAAAAGGAAAAAGAGAAAATAAATAAAATATGAAAAAATAGAAATCTATGCCTACGGCTATGCCGTCGGCATAGCTATAGCCATAGAAGGGTAGAGCCATGGATCGATGACGTGGCGTATGGCGCGGATCGATGACGTGGCACCGTCCATGGGCCAAGCCTATGCCGACGGCAAGGCTGTCGGCATAGATATGCCACCCCACGGACCGGTGAGCATTTCGGATCGTTGACGTGGCAGATCACGCGGATCGATGACATGGCAGATATGCCGACGAACACCGTTAGGCCCCGTCGGCGTAGGCTTCATGCCGTCAAAGGATGTCGCCGCCCGGGCAGTCGGGCCCACAGATATGCCGAAGATAGCCTCTATGCCGACGGCCGCCGTAGGCATATTTATTGGGATGCCGACGGCCCATCTGTGCCGACGGCCCCCGTCGACATAGGTGGATGTATGCCGATGGCTTTTCTATGCCGACGGCCTGACCTGGGCCGTCGGGATAGATAAGTCGATGCCGACGGGAAGGGGAGGCGCCGGAGTTGGGGGAGGGGATGGGGTGGCGGCCCGGCGAGGCTTGGGTGGAGGGGCGCGGACGGAGGCAGCGAGGATGTGCGGCGCAACAGGTCGGGATCCAGCGGCGGCCCGGGTGGGGGTCGGGGTCGGGTGTCGTGGTGCAGGTCGGGGTCGGGAAGGCGGACACTAGTAGAAAAAGGGGGCTTCGGTCCAGGCCGGGTAACCCTATTAGTTCTGGTTCAGTCCAGAACCGGGACCAATGGGTGCATTAGTCCCGGTTCGTGCGACTAAGGCATTATTCTCGGTTCACCTGGGCCCTTTAGTCCCGGTTCATGCCACGAACCGGGACTAAAGGATGCGATGCCCATTAGTCCCAGTTGGTGGAACCAACCGGGACTAAAGGTCTAACCTTTAGTACCGGTTGGTGCCACCAACTGGGACTAATGGGCTTTGAGGCATTAGTATCGGTTCATGGCACGAACCGGTACTAAAGGTCCAATTTTCAAACTCCCCCCCTGTGGACCGCCTTTTCAGTTTTAGAAAAAACAAAAGAAAATGATGGAAATGTCAAAAAAAATAAAATAAAATAAGTTTCCCATGTGATATGTGGTCTAGTTGTTGGGAAAATTTACAAATATGAATTTCGACTTTATTTACAAAATCTCTCTGGAATTTGTAAAATGGGCATAACTTTTGCATACGAACTCGGATTAAAAAGTTTTTTATATGAAAAGTCATCTACTGGAAAAGTTACATCTGATGGAGACCGCCTACGGCCTGTTTGCAAATTTGTAGAATCCTCAAATTCCAAAAGGAAAAAAAGTTATGCTCAAATTTCAGTTTTTTTTAATTTTCATTAAATCTGGTCAAACTATGGTCAAACTACTTATTCAAGAAGTATTAGTGTTACTAAATAATTATTCAAGAATATTAGTGTTATTAAATAATTATTTCAGTTTTTTTGAATTTTGGTCAAATCTGGTCAAACTATGGTCAAACTGTGGTCAAACAATGGTCAAACTACTTATTCAAGAAATATTAGTGTTACTAAATAGTTATTGTTTTTTAGAACAATAGTTTCAAACTAAAACAGTGAAATGTGTGACTTCATGCTCAAGCTAAAATCCTGAGGGTTAATAGGATTAACATCTTACTATTGTCAGGAAAACAACGAGTGCAGACTTGGAAACGAGGGAGAATAGAACCTGGAAGTTAAACGTGCTCAGGCTGGGGGAGTGGGAGGATGGGTGACCGTCCGGGAAGTTAGATGATTTGGAATGATGAGGGGTGATTAGAGATTAAATTGAGCAGTGATGAGAGGGGTGATTAGAGATTAGAGGTTAAAATAAATCAGAAATTTGAAAATAAAAAAAATCAAAAAAAATTCAAAAAAAAACAGAAAATTACCTTTAGTACCGGTTGGTGTTACCAACCGGGACTAAAGGTGGACCTCCAGGCAGCGGCCACGTGGAGGGCCTTTAGTCCCGGTTTTGGTTTGAACCGGGACTAAAGGGTCAGGGCATTAGTACCGACCCTTTAGTCCCGGTTCAAGAACCGGGACTAAAGGCCCTTATGAACCGGGACTGCAGGCCTTATTTCTACTAGTGGGAGTGGTCGAGGAGGAGGGCAGAGAGAATGAGTGGCCATGGGTGGCCGATGCGGATAAGGTGAGGATATGCCGACGGCTTAGCCGTCGGCATAGCTCTGTATGCCACGTGTACGCCTATGCCGACGGCCAAGCCGTCGGCATAGGTATATTCTTTTTTTTCATTATTTTAAGGTGCATTTTTCCTAACACATAAATATTACACATGTTTATTGGTTCTCACAAAAAAATTGACTGCATTCTGCCCGTCGGAATAGATAGTTTTCGGCCCAACGTGGCCGTTTCCCCCCTCTGTGACACGGCGGAAGCGACGACCGTCAGGGGTGCACACACCGGAGCCGCGTGTCGGGTGCCTGCGCGTACCATCACACTTCCACAAGCGTAGGAGGGCCCACCGCAACACTTGGCGGCATTCCTACACCCCTCAGGTACCCCGTCCCGTCTAACCCTCACGGACGGCGCCGCCGCCGGCACCTGTAGGGGTGAAACAGACGTGTCGGGTCTACACGGAGGGGTTCTTGCCGTGGCTCTGGCCCGGATGTTGCTCCAAAGTGTTCCTATGGGCTGACCTAACACAACCGGATGGATACGTCCACTGCTCAAAGCCCGTCCGTGCAAAGTCAAAGGGGTAGACCCCGTGGTCAAACGCTACAGGGTTAGGCGGGATGGGGGCCCTGGGGGGTAGCAAGGCCGCCCGAGCGTCGCACCGGGACCTCATACATGAGGGATGGTGTGGTGGCATGTTCGAAGAGGCGGCACGCATCTCTGGGGTGTGCCCCCCCCCTCACGGACGGCGCCGCCGCCGGCACCTGGA
>NC_057812.1:121380361-121381612 GCF_018294505.1 Triticum aestivum
GAAGAGGCGGCACGCGTCTCCGGGGTGTGCCCCCTCACGGACGGCGCCGCCGCCGGCACCTGGAGGGGGGAAACGGACATATCAGGTCTACACGGAGGGGATCTTGCTGTGGCTTTGGCCCGGATGTTGTTCCAAAGTGTTCCTATGGGCTGACCTAACACAACCGGGTGGAGAGGTCCACTGGTCAAAGCTCATCCATACAAAGTCAAAGGGCTAGATCCCGTGGTCAAATGCTACAGGTTTAGGCAGGACAGGGGCCTGGGGGTAGCAATGGCACCGAACCGTCGCACCGGGACCTC
Organism: Triticum aestivum; assembly: GCF_018294505.1. Classification (NCBI taxonomy): domain Eukaryota; kingdom Viridiplantae; phylum Streptophyta; class Magnoliopsida; order Poales; family Poaceae; genus Triticum; species Triticum aestivum. The sequence goes on from NC_057812.1 coordinate 121,380,661, forward strand.
ATACATGAGGGATGGTCTGGTGGCATGTTCGAAGAGGCGGCACACGTCTCCGGGGTGTGCCCCCCTGTCACGACCGGTTTTCCAATAAAAATATTTATTGAGAAACCAATCTTTTGAGTCCAGTATGAGAGAAATCCTCCTCACTGGTAGACAAATTCTTGATACAATAAGCCAGTAGCATAAAATATATTACAGGGTCGAACTATGGTTGCTCAACCAAATTATTACAAGCACGCCAATAAATATACATAATGGCGGACATGACACAGTGGTGTGGAGGCATACTACTGACTCGAGGATAGGGCGGTGGTGGAGAAACACACCGGGGAGAGAGATACAAGTCTCTAAACTGTCATCTCATCGAGCGTCGAGGTGAGGCTCGATGAATTTATTTGGTAGCGGAAGCGGATATAATACAGTGACCAAATACAGGGTCGTACGAGACTGACTGGGACTCCTCTAGGCGTCGGACTCGCTATCAAATTCTTCATCCATGAGATCGCCTTCGTCAGCATCTGGCCAAATCAACAAGCCAGTGAGTACTTTGAAAGTACTCGCAAGACAGTTCGGACGTAAGATATAACAAATGCATGCATGAATGCGTCATGATTAATTCACCAATGTACATTCAAAAATTAGCATAACGAGGTAAGTAAAAGGGAAACGGCGGTAGTCCGCCTGAAATCCCACAAAACATAAATGAAGACCGATCGGGTGTCTGAAGCGACGCCTCGAAAGGTGAACAAATAAATATAAGGAAATGATGCCACAGTCGGGCGTCTTAGCGACACCACATAAAGGGCTTTTAAAAGAAATGCCACAGTCGGACATCGGGGCGACATCACAGAAAGGGCTTTAAAAGAAATACCACAGTCGGGCGTCTTAGCGACACCACATAAAGGGCTTTAAAAGAAATGCCACAGTCGGACATCGGGGTGACATCACAGAAAGG
>NC_057812.1:121381622-121383308 GCF_018294505.1 Triticum aestivum
TGTCACGACCGGTTTTCCAATAAAAATATTTATTGAGAAACCAATCTTTTGAGTCCAGTATGAGAGAAATCCTCCTCACTGGTAGACAAATTCTTGATACAATAAGCCAGTAGCATAAAATATATTACAGGGTCGAACTATGGATGCTCAACCAAATTATTACAAGCACGCCAATAATTATACATAATGGCGGACATGACACAGTGGTGTGGAGGCATACTACTGACTCGAGGATAGGGCGGTGGTGGAGAAACACAGCGGGGAGAGAGATACAAGACTCTAAGTCTGTCATCTCATCGAGCGTCGAGGTGAGGCTCGATGAATTTATTTGGTAGCGGAAGCGGATATAAAACAGTGACCAAATCCAGGGTCGCACGAGACTGACTGGGACTCCTCTAGGTGTCGGACTCGCTATCAAATTCTTCATCCATGAGATCGCCTTCGTCAGCATCTGGCCAAGTCAACAAGCCAGTGAGTACTTTGAAAGTACTCGCAAGATAGTTCAGACGTAAGATATAACAAATGCATGCATGAATGCGTCATGATTAATTCACCAATGTACATTCAAAAATTAGCATAACAAGGTAAGTAAAAGGGAAACGGCGGTAGTCCGCCGGAAATCCCAACAAAACATAAATGAATACCGATCGGGTGTCTGAAGCGACGCCTCGAAAGGTGAATGACTAAATAAAAGGAAATGATGCCACAGTCGGGCGTCTTAGCGACACCACATAAAGGTCTTTAAAAGAAATGCCACAGTCGGACGTCGGGGCGACATCACAGAAAGGGCTTTAAAAGAAATACCACAGTCGGGCGTCTTAGCGACACCACATAAAGGGCTTTTAAAAGAAATGCCGCAGTCGGACGTCGGGGCGACATCATAGAAAGGGCTTTAAAAGAAATACCACAGTCGGGCGTCTTAGCGACACCACATAAAGGGCTTTAAAAGAAATGCCACAGTTGGACGTCGGGGCGACATCACAGAAAGGGCTTTAAAAGAAATGCCGCAGTCGGGCGTCTTAGCGACACCACATAAAGGGCTTTTATTCACAAGGAAATAATGCTCATAATAAATATTCAATTCATGAGATTAAACGGGTTAGTCCATCCACAGGAATAATCATTTAACCGGACTTAGCTGTGTTTTCTTCCGAAATACCGTAAACGGAACTAGTCCTTCGTGACTACAGAAATCCGTTGGCTGTGGGAAAAAGTTTGTACAAACTCTGCAGAGTCATATATCCCTTCGAATCATCTATTCCATGTCCAAGTTTGATATTAACTTATCTTGACCAAATGTCAGTTTTGATGACAGAGACTCCGGTGAACCGCATGAGTGCTAAGTTCGGTTAAATGATTATTCCTGTGGATGGACTAACCCGTTTATTCTCATGAATTGAATATTTATTATGAGCATTATTTCCTTGTGAATAAAAGCCCTTTCTGTGATGTCGCCCCGACGTCCGACTGTGGCATTTCTTTTAAAGCCCTTTATGTGGTGTCGCTAAGACGCCCGACTGTGGTATTTCTTTTAAAGCCCTTTCTGTGATGTCACCCCGACGTCCGACTGTGGCATTTCTTTTAAAGCCCTTTATGTGGTGTCGCTAAGACGCCCGACTGTGGTATTTCTTTTAAAGCCCTTTCTGTGATGTCGCCCCGACGTCCGACTGTGGCATTTCTTTTAAA
>NC_057812.1:121383342-121393432 GCF_018294505.1 Triticum aestivum
GATGTCGCTCAGACGTCCGACTGTGGCATAATTGTATTTTAATTTCTTTTCAAGCCCTTTATGTGGTGTCGCTAAGACGCCCGACTGTGGTATTTCTTTTAAAGCCCTTTCTGTGATGTCGCCCCGACGTCCGACTGTGGCATTTCTTTTAAAGCCCTTTATGTGGTGTCGCTAAGACGCCCGACTGTGGTATTTATTTTAAAGCCCTTTCTGTGATGTCGCCCCGACGTCCGACTGTGGCATTTCTTTTAAAGCCCTTTATGTGGTGTCGCTAAGACGCCCGACTGTGGTATTTCTTTTAAAGCCCTTTCTGTGATGTCGCCCCGACGTCCGACTGTGGCATTTCTTTTAAAAGCCCTTTATGTGGTGTCGCTAAGACGCCCGACTGTGGCACCATTTCCTTATATTTATTTGTTCACCTTTCGAGGCGTCGCTTCAGACACCCGATCGGGCTTCATTTATGTTTTGTGGGATTTCAGGCGGACTACCGCTGTTTCCCTTTTACTTACCTCGTTATGCTAATTTTTGAATGTACATTGGTGAATTAATCATGACGCATTCATGCATGCATTTGTTATATCTTACGTCCGAACTGTCTTGCGAGTACTTTCAAAGTACTCACTGGCTTGTTGTTTGGCCAGATGCTGACGAAGGCGATCTCATGGATGAAGAATTTGATAGCGAGTCCGACGCCTAGAGGAGTCCCAGTCAGTCTCGTACGACCCTGGATTTGGTCACTGTATTATATCCGCTTCCGCTACCAAATAAATTCATCGAGCCTCACCTCGACGCTCGATGAGATGACAGTTTTAGAGACTTGTATCTCTCTCCCCGCTGTGTTTCTCCACCACCGCCCTATCCTCGAGTCAGTAGTATGCCTCCACACCACTGTGTCATGTCCGCCATTATGTATATTTATTGGCGTGCTTGTAATAATTTTGTTGAGCAACCGTAGTTCGACCCTGTAATATATTTTATGCTACTGGCTTATTGTATCAAGAATTTGTCTACCAGTGAGGAGGATTTCTCTCATACTGGACTCAAAAGATTGGTTTCTCAATAAATATTTTTATTGGAAAACCGGTCGTGACAAGCTTGGTACCAGAGCCAGGCTGACTGTAGGAAGCCACTAGGTGCGATCGCTAATTGGTTATTAGCATGATTGAGCCTTTTCATATTTTCTTAATTGTAGTCATTTTCTGTCAGTCAGCATAAATTTATGATCTGACCATGCAGAATTTTTGCCTACTTTTGTAGATGGCCGACAACAGCTGCGAGTCTCAGATCTTCGCCAACGTGCCCGATGGGTTCGTCAAGCTTCTTTCCTTCATCGTTCAGGTCGCGATGGGGCCATCTGTGCGCCCAGTCTTCACACTCTGCCAGCACCGAGTCAACGACAGTCTGACCATGCACCAGGCTGCGGTGCAGTTCAAGGGAGGGCGTGGTGAGTTACGCCGCTTCCGGTTCTTGGGGAGAGCCATGCCTACGGAGAGGCATGCTATGTAGATGGCAGCCCGCGAGGCGATAGCTCGTCTCAGGGATGTCCTCCCCGTGATGAAGACTCGTCGTTACCGTTATCTTCCATGCCATGTGCCTTACACCTGTCACTACGCATTTTCCCGCCCCAGAGGAGAACGAGACGAGGCTTTTGAGATGCTCATTGAGTATCTCCGGGCCCTGGAGGCAGCCTTCGACAACCTGGTGGACGACTTTGTGGCTGCCCGCATGGACTCAGTTCATGGATGTGCTGCCAACAGGAAGGAGCTCCTACCCACCGCACCGCCACTGACTTTGGTCTCGTCCTCAGCATCTTATACGCCTACTCGTCGCCTACCTTCTACCGAAGAATTCAACCAAGTCATTGCGCCCACTCCAGCGCGCACTACACCACCCTTCGCGCCCACTCCTGTTCGTGTTGTTCCGCCCCTGGCACCCGCTCCGTCCACTCTGTGCAACACTACACGTATGGAGCCTATTAGCGAGGAGGAAGTCGAGTCCCCGACCTCGTTACGCCTCACCCTCGGCAGGGCAAAGGAGGTCATCAACATCTCCGCCTGAGTACGCTTAGCCGCCATGTTATGTACCGCTTTGTATGATATGTTTATATGTACATAGGTTGTGAGAAGTAGCCTGTTTGCGCATCATGTAGGATCTGGAGAAGTGCACTAGCCTAAATAACATGTCAGGATTATGTACGCACATCCTGAGTGATGTATTGTATAATTACCGCCCGCGTGTAAGATATGTAATGAGCAGTCCTTCTCCGTGCGCAAGTCGATTTGTTTTTCTTAAGTAAGCTTGGTTATTTAATTTTATTTGCCAGCTTTATGCATTTATGGATTTGTTTTTGCGACTCTTTCCGCTTTTCTTATGGGTTTTACAAAATATATCCCCAGAGTGAAAAATGTCTCGTCCTTGGACTCGCTCCATGCCAACTCCACCAGAGGAAAATTATGATACACAACCCAGCAACGAGTTCACTCAGGGACAGTCAAGCCAACAAGGCAGTGAATCGGCACTTTCACAAATGTGCCGCCTTTATGAGCAGAGTCAGCAACAACATGGGGAAATGATGAACCAAGTCATCAACATGGGAAATCACCATGGACAGTATCAGCAGCATTCCAAGTTATCTGAGCTACAGAAGACCCGTCCCCAAACATTTTCTCGTACTGACAAGCCTCTTGAAGCCAAGGATTGGCTTCGTGATATGGAGAGAAAATTAATTATTGCAAATGTCCAGATCTCGAGAAAGTACTATATGCTCCACACTATCTCACAGGAGCAGCTGCATCATGGCGGGAGAATTTTCTGCACATGCACCCCAACGAAAATGATATAACCTGGGATGATTTCAAGGAAGGTTTTCGTGGTGCACACATTCCCAAGAGTATTATGAAAATTAAGAAGAGAGAATTTGATGACCTCAAACAAAGGAACATGACAGTGTCAGAATACAACGGTCAATTTACTCTATTGTCCCGCTATGCCAATGAAGAACGTATGACTGAAAGCAAGAAGATGGAGAAATTCCTTGACGGTCTGGCGCCCGCGCTTAAATGCCAACTGGTAGTTCACACTTTTCCAGATTTTAAGACACTAGTGGACAAAGCTATTACTCTGGAAAATGAGAGACGTAGCTTGGAGGATTTACGTAAGCGAAAAAGAGACCAGACTACTCTTGCACGCAACCACCGAAGCAGGACAAATTTTCAGAAAGGTGGGACACACAAACCTACAACAAACATCTCTCTCCCAACCAAGAATTTCCATGCAAGGGACAAAGAGTTCACATATCGCCCAGGTGTTACTTGCTACGCTTGTGGAGAAGAAGGGCACTACGCCAAACAGTGCCCCAAGCCAAGGAACTCGACTCCGAAGCCAAACAATGGTGGAAATAATTCAGCGCCCAAGCGCAACAATTTCAACCCCAACAACAACCACAGGAAGGGTCATCTAAACCACGTGACTAAAGAAGAAGCACAAAATGCTCCGGATATCGTACTCGGTACGTTTCCTGTCAACACAATACCTGCAACGGTTTTGTTTGATTCTGGAGCTTCTCACTCATTCATTTCGAAAAGTTTTGCTTTGCAAAATAATTTTCAATGTTTCCCTTGGAAAAATCCATGATCATCAAGTCCCCTGGGATTCAGCAAGTTACTCAGAGTTACTGTCAGAATGTGGTCATTGAGTTCGAAGGATTGAAATTTTTCGCCAATCTTATTGTGTTGGAAAATAAAGGACTGGATGTCATCCTAGGGATGGACTGGTTAACCACCAACAAAGGTTTTATTGACTGTTTCAACCGGACCGTAATTCTCACGCACCACCACGGGAAGACAATAAAAGTATCAGCCAAGGAAAGAAAAATACCCCAGCAGCCGAGATTGAATAAGGTGGACGTTTCTGAGTTAAGCAAGGTTCCAGTAGTATGTGAATTTCCAGACGTATTTCCGAAGAACTACCAGGCATGCCACCAGACCGAGAAATAGAATTCAGCATTGAGCTAGCACCAGGAACCACCCCCATATACAAGAAACCATACAGAATGGCACCATCCGAGTTGATCGAGTTGAAGAAACAAATAAAGGAATTACTGGACAAGGGATACATTCGAGCCAGCTCCTCACCTTGGGGATCACCAATTTTATTTGCCAAAAAGAAGGATGGAACACTAAGATTGTGCATAGACTACCGAGCACTTAACATGGTCACAGTCAAGAACAAATACCCGATCGAATAAATGATTTATTTGATCAGCTCGCTCAGGCCAAGGTATTCTCAAAGATTGACTTAAGGTCAGGATACCATCAATTAAAAGTGCGAACAGAAGATATCCCCAAAACAGCCTTCACCTCCAGATATGGACTATATGAGTTCACAGTTATGCCTTTTGGATTAACAAACGCCCCCGCATATTTTGTTCACCTCATGAACAAAGTATTTATGAAGTTTATGGACAAGTTCGTTGTGGTATTTATCGATGATATTCTGATATACTCCAAAACACCAGAAGAGCATGCGGAACATCTCAGGATTGTGCTAGGAGAACTCAGGAAACATCAATTGTATGCCAAGTTCAGCAAGTGCGAATTTTGGCTAAGACAAGTAGGCTTTCTAGGTCACGTGCTGACCCAAGACGGTATCGCAGTGGACCCGGAGAAAGTTAGAGCCATACTTGACTGGAAGGCACCAGCCAGCATAACGGACATACGAAGTTTCTTGGGAATGGCAGGATATTACCGTAGATTTATTGAAGGATTCTCCACTCTAGCCAAGCCAATGACGCAGTTGCTCAAGAAGAACAAGAAGTTTGAATGGACAGAAGCCTGCGAAAAAAGTTTCCAAGAGTTAAAACAGAAATTAACCACAGCACCGGTATTAATTGTGCCAGACATACACAAAAACTTTGAGGTGTATTGTGACGCATCCCGAAAAGGTCTCGGGTGCGTGTTGATGCAAGAAGGCAAGGTTGTCACATACGCTTCACGACAACTCCGCAAGCATGAGGAAAATTATCCCACTCATGACTTAGAAATGGCAGCAGTCATTCATGCACTTAAGGAATGGAGGCATTTCTTACTTGGGAATCGATGTGAAATATACACGGACCATAAAAGTCTCAAATATATTTTCACACAGCCAGAACTAAACTTACGGCAACGACGCTGGTTGGAATTGGTAAAGGATTATGATGTTGGTATCCAGTATCATCCAGGGAAAGCAAATGTAGTGGCCGATGCTCTTAGTCGAAACCCCAGCTCCGACGAAAACAGTCTGCAAAGTTTGAGACCTGAATTCCAACAAGAATTTGCCAAACTCAACTTGTTAATGATCGCGGGAGGCACCATATCAAACTTGGAAATAAAGCCCGACCTTGTGGAGAAATTAAAGAAGCTCAGCCTGGTCACCCCAGCATTGAAGGGATTAAAAGAAAGGTGAGTATGGGCAAGGCCTCGGAATTTGTCATAGGCGATGATGGAATATTATGGTACGGGGACAGACTCTGCGTGCCAAACATAGAGGACCTCAGACAGCAAATCCTAGCTGAAGCACACACCACTCCATATTCAATCCACCCTGGAGGAACCAAAATGTATAAGGATATTCAGGAAAGATTTGGGTGGCACGGTATGAAGAGGGACATAGCCACATTCCTTGCATGTTGCGATTCTTGTCAACGCATAAAAGTTGAGCATCAAAAACCAGCCGGACTACTGCAACCAAACAAAATACCTGAGTGGAAATGGGATGAAATAGGGATGGATTTTATTGTCGGACTACCTCGGTCACGACACGGGAATGATGCCATATGGGTCATCACCGATGGATTAACCAAGGTGGCACATTTCATTCCAGTGAAGACAACCTACAACACTCAGAAGCTTGCCAGGATTTATCTCTCCCGTATAGTTTGTCTGCATGGAGTCCCGAAGACTATAATATCCGACAGAGGCACTCAATTTGTCTCGAGATTCTGGGATCATTTACAACAGGCTCTGGGAACTCAATTGGCCTTCAGCACAGCCTACCATCCCTAGACTGATGGACAGACTGAACGCGTAAACCAAATTTTAGAAGACATGCTGAGAGCATGTGTCCTCACCTATGGAACCAGTTGGGAAGAAAGCCTACCATATGCCGAGTTCGCATACAACAACAGCTACCAGGCCAGCCTGCGAATGGCACCTTTTGAAGCCCTATACGGACGAAGGTGTCGTACTCCGCTAAATTGGTCAGAGACCGGAGACAGCCGTATCTTCGGCCCAGACGTGCTCAAAGAAGCCGAGGAAAAAGTCAAGCTAATCAGGGACCGACTCAAGACCGCTCAAAGCCGACAGAAGAGTTATTACGATCAGAAACATCGTGGGGTCAATTTTGAACCCGGTGAATTTGTGTACCTACGAGTATCACCTATGAGGGGACTGCAACGGTTTAAGATTAAAGGAAAGTTAGCACCAAGATTCATTGGACCATTCTGCATAGTGGCACGAAGAGGCACTGTAGCCTACCAGCTAGACTTACCCGAAGACTTGTCCGACATTCACGACGTGTTCCACGTCTCTCAATTAATGAAGTGCGTAAGCAAACCAGAGAAACAAGTATCCCATGAGAACATTGACGTGCAGCCAGACCTCACTTATCGGGAACGCCCAGTAAAAATATTAGAGGAGTCTGAAAGGAGAACCCGACAGAAGACCATCAAGTTTTTCAGAGTTCAGTGGAGCAACCACACCGAAAGCGAAGCAACTTGGGAAAGGGAGGACTTTCTTCGGACAGAACATCCATACTTATTTAAGGATCAGCTGGAATCTCGGGGACGAGATTTTTCCTAAGGGGGTAAGTGTTGTGACACTCCAAAAATTTTATTTGGTTTTCAGCAAAAACTTTGTGGTTTTTGAAAGGAGGCCATTTAAAATTTTCCAGAAAACCTTCCTCTTAAAAAAAACTTCCTTTTCTTTGGAAAGGTTTTTATTTTTATTCAAACTATGGTGTTTGATCTTTTGAAAGTTCTTCTCCGTTGGTTCCCTCTCAAATTTATTTTGGGAGTTTAATCTTTTTTTTCTCTTTTAAAAAGAACTCTATGAAAATTTGGGATTTTCATATCTTGGAAACCACCCATGACTTTGTATTTTTGTCCATGTGGTAAAACCCCTCCAAAACCTCCCCTCCTCCTTGTAATCAACCTAAATTCTCTGTCCCAACTAATCCAAGCAAGTTTTGGATTTTATTCTAATTTTCTTTCCCCTCAAATCTTTTCTGCAAATTATTTGGAGCCTGAGAGATTTTCAAAGCAAGTACCCTTTTGCATTTGAGTTTTGACCTCAAAACAACTCTACTGGATAGTCCTTTGTACCCACAACCCAGAACGATCTTGATCCACTCCTTCTCTTTTCAAATTTTTCAAAATTCAGTCTCTGCAAGTTTGGACCAGATTTGCCAAATTTGGTGAAATTCACACCTACACTTCTCCAAAAATTCCACCAAAATTCAGGCAGCCTACTGGAGCAATGAGTAGCCACTCCACCAAGTTTCAGCTCAAGGAAAAATCCCTACATGCCTAGATCATTCTGTCGAACACTTGGCGTGCACTGTTGCTGTTCATATTCAGAAAAATTCAGTTTTCAGTGTCGTTTTCGTCCGTCAGTTTCAATCACGTGTAGACAGTGCGCTTGGCTCGTTGCACGCGGCTTCTTCTCCCTGGCCATCACCCCCGCACGCGCGCTTGACGTCTTCCCGGCGTCGGTGGCGCCCTTGGCCGCCCGCGCCGGCGTGTCTTGCGGCGGCCGAACCCCCGTAGCAGCCGACAGGGGACAGAACGGCAGCTCAACGCCGTTCGGCGCCGCCCAATGCCCCTCTGCTCTCCGCATGGCCTCATGCATGCCAGCGCACGCCCGTGGCACCGTCGTCGTGGCCCGGCAAGCACGGAACGTGCTCCCTGCCGCCGACGGGCCCGCGCCGCCCCGTTTTGTCGAACTCGCCCATAGCACCAAATCCCAGCCCGATTAGCACCTAAATAGAACCGGTGGACCTCAACGACGATGCCCAACTCCCTAATCACCCCCGACCAAGCCCTGCGCCGCCGTAACCTTCACCGGAGATCCCCGTTCACGGCCACCGCCTCGGACCGCCTATAAAAAGGGCCCCCGAGCTCACCCTCGAGCACGCACCACCTCTACACCTCACCAAAGCCCCGCCAGGCCACTAGGAGGACCTCGAGGAGGTCTCCTCCCCCAACTCCGGCCGCCCCGACCCGCCTCGGCCTCCACCTCGATTCGCTCTGGTGAGGCCGTCCCCGGCGCCCAAATCTTGTCTATAGCCTCCTCTAGCACCCAGTAAGCTAACGCCAGCATCGATTTGTCCTTCGCAGCTCTCTCCGACGAGTCCCTCGACCACCCGAGCCGCCGTCCGCCGGAGCAGGGCTCGCCGCCGACGTGGTACTCGCTGGCGACCACCACCACCACCAACCGACGCGGAAAGGTGCCCTGAACATGGAGGTACCCTCCAATCCCCCTGCCTCGCCGTGGATCGCCACCGGCAACCACCGCGTCTCTCGGGCACCGGCGAAATCTGCCGCCCCGTTCGTATATTCAAACCTGACAAGCGGGACCCACCGTCAGCCTCTCTGTCATTTCTAAATGAATCATTTTCTGAAAACGCCTTCGGGCAAAATACGTTTTGCCCGCTGGGCTGGCGTAGTTGCTACTGAAACGTTTTCTGTTTTTATAAGCTAGCCCCTGGAAACTTTCTGTTTCATTACAGATGAGTCCCTGGACAAAAACCTTTATAACTTTTAAACAGAATAGTATTTTTGATTGATTCTTTTTCTGTCCTCTTCACATTTTTGTCTAGTTTTTTATAAGATTTATTTGAAAAATATTTGGAATACTTTTTGTGCACCTCTTGGTATTTACGATAGCGCATACATTTTCTTTATACCATAGATACCGAAGGAGGTGACGGAGCCGCGAACTTCACCGAGCTAGGCTCCGACTACTCCGAACCAGGCAAGCATGTTTGAACTTTTGATATGATGATTGTTTTGGCATGTTTGCATTAATTAGTTTATGGCATGTTGATGAACATACCGACGAATGTCCTGTTACCTGAGACGATGAGGCAAGTGAGTTTCGAAAATCCATGAGTGGATGGATGTGAGTATGCATGGCCATGTGTTGGCATGAGGATGGGTAAGATGGCAGTGTTGTAGCATGCCAGGCTTATGCCAAACTATGTGACTTCAATGTCAACTCGTATCATTCCAGTTCCTTCCATTCTTCCTTCCTTGTACTACCACATGTTTTCCGCAAGGAATATGGCTTAGTAAGTTGTAAACCGCTTTCCTGGTACACATCAAAAAGGAGAGGCCGTGATGATGGTTCCATGGCCCTGGATTAAAGCCAGTCATCCGGTCAGGGGGCATGGGTGTTTCCGGTTGGGACCGAGAGGGGGGCACCCCTTAGAGCGCGCGTATATAAATTTGATCCCATGCTATTCGAGATTGTGATCTCCCCGTCTCAAAAGTTTTTCTTGGACGATGTCTAGGGTGATTCCTAGCATCGAGAGGTAGGATGGGTGTGTACTAGTTAGCTGTGTTTTCTTCTGAAATACCGTAAATGGAACTAGTCCTTCGTGACTACAGAAATCCGTTGGCTGTGGGAAAAATTTTGTACAAACTCTGCAGAGTCATATATCCCTTCGAATCATCTATTCCATGTCCAAGTTCGATATTAACTTATCTTGACCAAATGTCAGTTTTGATGACAGAGACTCCGGTGAACCGCATGAGTGCTAAGTCTGGTTAAATGATTATTCCTGTGGATGGACTAACCCGTTTATTCTCATGAATTGAATATTTATTATGAGCATTATTTCCTTGTGAATAAAAGCCCTTTCTGTGATGTCGCCCCGACGTCCGACTATGGCATTTCTTTTAAAGCCCTTTATGTGGTGTCGCTAAGACGCCCGACTGTGGTATTTCTTTTAAAGCCCTTTCTGTGATGTCACCCCGATGTCCGACTGTGGCATTTCTTTTAAAGCCATTTATGTGGTGTCGCTAAGACGCCCGACTGTGGTATTTCTTTTA
>NC_057812.1:121393838-121395214 GCF_018294505.1 Triticum aestivum
TATTTTTTTAAAGCCCTTTCTGTGATGTCGCCCCGACGTCCGACTGTGGCATTTCTTTTAAAAGCCCTTTATGTGGTGTCGCTAAGACGCCCGACTGTGGCATCATTTCCTTATATTTATTTGTTCACCTTTCGAGGCGTCGCTTCAGACACCCGATCGGTCTTCATTTATGTTTTGTGGGATTTCAGGCGGACTACCGCCGTTTCCCTTTTACTTACCTCGTTATGCTAATTTTTGAATGTACATTGGTGAATTAATCATGACGCATTCATGCATGCATTTGTTATATCTTACGTCCGAATTGTCTTGCGAGTACTTTCAAAGTACTCACTGGCTTGTTGATTTGGCCAGATGCTGACGAAGGCGATCTCATGGATGAAGAATTTGATAGCGAGTCCGACGCCTAGAGGAGTCCCAGTCAGTCTCGTACGACCCTGGATTTGGTCACTGTATTATATCCGCTTCCGCTACCAAATAAATTCATCGAGCCTCACCTCGACGCTCAATGAGATGACAGTTTTAGAGACTTGTATCTCTCTCCCCGCTGTGTTTCTCCACCACCGCCCTATCCTCGAGTCAGTAGTATGCATCCACACCACTGTGTCATGTCCGCCATTATGTATATTTATTGGCGTGCTTGTAATAATTTGGTTGAGCAACCGTAGTTCGACCCTGTAATATATTTTATGCTACTGGCTTATTGTATCAAGAATTTGTCTACCAGTGAGGAGGATTTCTCTCATACTGGACTCAAAAGATTGGTTTCTCAATAAATATTTTTATTGGAAAACCGGTCGTGACACCCCCTCACGAACAGCGCCGCCCCCGGCACGTGGAGGGGGGAAACGGACACGTCAGGTCTACACGTAGGGGATCTTGCTGTGGCTTTGGCCCGGATGTTGTTCCAAAGTGTTCTTATGGGCTGACCTAACACAACCGGGTGGAGAGGTCCACTGGTCAAAGCTCGTCCGTGCAAAGTCAAAGGGCTAGATCCCGTGGTCAAACGCTACAGGTTTAGGCGGGACGGGGGCCCTGGGGGGGTAGCAATGGCACCGGAGCGTCGCACCGGGACCTCAACCGTGAGGGGGGGCACTCCCCGGAGCCACGTGTCGGGTGCCTGTGCCTGCCACCATGCTTCCACAACTGTAGGAGAGCCTACTGCAACGCCTGGCGGCATTGCTACCCCCTAGGTACCCCGTCCCGTCTAAACCTGACACAGACGACCGCTGGGTCTAGCCCTTTGACTTTCGCCGGACGGGGTTTGACCGGTGGACCTTTTCACCTGGTTGTCATAGCCCAGCCCACAGCTAGACCCCCCAACACCGTCCCGGCCCAACCCACCCCAAGATTACCTCCGTGTCGGCCCCACGTGGTCG
>NC_057812.1:121395563-121396537 GCF_018294505.1 Triticum aestivum
GTACATAACGCACATTTAAGTTAATCTAATTATTTGTGGGGGGAATAAAAAGGAAAAAGAGAAAATAAATAAAATATGAAAAAAAATTAGAAATCTATGCCTACGGCTATGCCGTCGGCATAACTACAGCCACAGAAGGGTAGAGCCATGGATCGATGACGTGGCGTATGGCGCGGATCGATGACGTGGCACCGTCCATGGGCCAAGCCTATGCCGACGGCAAGGCTGTCGGCATAGATATGCCACCCCACGGACCGGTGAGCGTTTCGGATCACTGACATGGCAGATCACGCGGATCGATGACGTGGCAGATATGCCGACGGCCACCGTTAGGCCCCGTCGGCGTAGGCTTCACGCTGTCAAAGGATGTCGCCGCCCGGGCAGTCGGGCCCACAGATATGCCGAAGACAGCCTCTATGCCGACGGCCACCGTAGGCATATTTATTGGGATGCCGATGGCCCATCTGTGCCGACGGCCCCCGTCGACATAGGTGGATGTATGCCGACGGATTTTCTATGCCGACGGCCTGAACTGGGCCGTCGGGATAGATCAGTCGATGCCGACGGAGCGGGGAGGAGCCAGAGTTGGGGGAGGGGATGGGGTGGTGGCACGGCGAGGCTTGGGTGGAGGGGGCGGACAGAGGCAGCGAGGGTGTGCGGCGCAGCGGGTCGGGATCCAGCGGCGGCGCGGGTGGGGGTCGGGATCGGGTGGCGCGGCGCGGGTCGGGGTCGGGAAGGCGGACACTAGTAGAAAAAGGGGGCTTAGGTCTAGGCCGGGTAACCCCATTAGTCCGAGTTCAGTCCAGAACCGGGACCAATGGGTTCATTAGTCCCGGTTCGTGCGGCTAAGGCATTAGTCTCGGTTCACCTGGGCCCTTTAGTCCCGGTTCATGCCACGAACCGGGACTAAAGGGTGCGATGCCCATTAGTCCCGGTTGGTGGCACCAACCGGGACTAAAGGTCTAACCTTTAGT
>NC_057812.1:121397285-121399124 GCF_018294505.1 Triticum aestivum
AAAAGAAAATGATGGAAATGTCAAAAATATAAAATAAAATAAGTTTCCCATGTGATATGTGGTCTAGATGTTGGGAAAATTAACAAATATGAATTTCGACTTTATTTACAAAATCTCTCTGGAATTTGTAAAATGGGCATAACTTTTGCATACGAACTCGGATTAAAAAGTTTTTTATATGAAAAATCATCTACTGGAAAAGTTACATCCGATGGAGACCGCCTACGGCCTGTTTGCAAATTTGTAGAATCCTCAAATTCCAAAAGGAGAAAAAGTTATGCTCAAATTTCAGTTTTTTTAAATTTTCATTAAATCTGGTCAAACTATGGTCAAACTACTTATTCAAGAAGTATTGGTGTTACTAAATAATTATTCAAGAATATTAGTGTTATTAAATAACTATTTCAGTTTTTCGAATTTTGGTCAAATCTGGTCAAACTATGGTCAAACTGTGGTCAAACAATGGTCAAACTACTTATTCAAGAAATATTAGTGTTACTAAATAATTATTGTTTTTAGAACAATAGTTTCAAACTCAAACAGTGAAATGTGTGACTTCATGCTCAAGCTAAAATCCTGAGGGTTAATAGGATTAACATCTTACTATTGTCAGGAAAACAACGAGTGCAGACTTGGAAACGAGGGAGAATAGAACCTGGAAGTTAAGCGTGCTCAGGCTGGGGGAGTGGGAGGATGGGTGACCGTCCGGGAAGTTAGATGATTTGGAATGATGAGGAGTGATTAGAGATTAAATTGAGCGGTGATGAGAGGGGTGATTAGAGATTAGAGGTTAAAATAAATCAGAAATTTGAAAATAAAAAAAAATCAAAAACAATTTTCAAAAAAAAATCAGAAAATTACCTTTAGTACCGGTTGGTGTTACCAACCGGGACTAAAGGTGGACCTCCAGGCAGCGGCCACGTGGAGGGCCTTTAGTCCCGGTTCTGGTTTGAACCGGGACTAAAGGGTCAGGGCATTAGTACCGACCCTTTAGTCCCGGTTCAAGAACCAGGACTAAAGGCCCTTATGAACCGGGACTGCAGGCCTTTTTTCTACTAGTGGGAGTGGTCGAGGAGGAGGGCAGAGAGAATGAGTGGCCACGGGTGGCCGATGCGGATAAGGTGAGGATATGCCGACGGCTTAGCCGTCGGCATAGCTCTGTATGCCACGTGTACGCCTATGCCGACGGCCAAGCCGTCGGCATAGGTATATTCTTTTTTTCATTATTTTAAGGTGCATTTTTCCTAACACATAAATATTACATATGTTCATTGGTTCTCACAAAAAAATTGACTGCATTCTGCCCGTCGGAATAGATAGTTTTCGGCCCAACGTGGCCGTTTCCCCCCTCCGTGACACGGCGGAAGCGACGACCGTCAGGGGTGCACACCCCGGAGCCGCGTGTCGGGTGCCTGCGTGTACCATCACACTTCCACAAGCGTAGGAGGGCCCATCGCAACACCTGGCGGCATTCCTACCCCCCTCCGGTACCCCGTCCCGTCTAACCCTCACGGACGGCGGCGCCGCCGGCACCTGGAGGGGGGAAATGGACGTGTCGGGTCTACACGAAGGGGTTCTTGCCGTGGGTCTGGCCCAGATGTTGCTCCAAAGTGTTCCTATGGGCTGACCTAACACAACCTGATGGATACGTCCACTGCTCAAAGCCCGTCCGTGCAAAGTCAAAGGGGTAGACCCCGTGGTCAAACGCTACAGGGTTAGGCGGGACAGGGTCCCTGGGGGGTAGCAATGCCGCCCGAGCGTCGCACCGGGACCTCATACATGAGGGATGGTGTGCTGGCATGTTCGAAGAGGCGGCACGCGTCTCCGGGGTGTGCCCCC